>NC_137358.1:18203762-18278762 GCF_965287045.1 Carcharhinus amblyrhynchos
TCAGGGAAACACCCTCCTGTGGCTTTCGCCACGACCGCTTTTGATGTTATTTAGCAGTGTGAGGGCTCGGAATGAATTTTCTGTAATGGATAACGAGGCCCAGAAACGATTTGAACTCTTGGGGGCCAGAGCCCCGTTTAGGACTTTTACTTTCTCCCCAGCGGGGTGTAACCCATCTTTTATCGAGTGTGTAACAGAGGTACGTTACTGTGGGTACCTCTTTGTAGCCTGACCCCAGCTTTAGAAAAACGCCACAAGGCTTCCTCCAAGCTTTAGCGATGATCCTTAACACTGACCCTTGTAATTAGAACATTTTCTTATCAATGATTTGAATGTGTGCACAGTGTGCTCTGGTACCCGTTAGAGGTTGGGTGGTTAAGGGGCTGACTCAGTGTAGCGAACCCATGATGATGTGCCACACTCAGACCACTGGGATGTTAAACATCTTCTGCAACTTGTGACTGTCGCCATTGGACATCCAAAGATTTGGACTGCGTGGGAAACCCACGCAGACACGAGGAGAATGTGCAAACTCCACACAGACAGTGACCCGAGCTGGGAATCGAACCCAGGACCCTGGTGCTGTGAAGCAGCAGTGCTAACCCACTGTGCTAACATGTTCAATGATATCATTTTTTTTTCTACTCCCTGATCTTAATACTCTCCAATTCTTAACGCAGGAAAGTTGGAAAGTTAGCTGCAGTTAGGATGACACACCCAATTAACTTGTCTCAAAGGCAAGAGGCTTAAGAGAGAGGCCAGATCACATAATTCCAACATAAACAAAACTGATCGAGTAATTCAGGCATGTACGTGGCTTTTAAATTGAGATGCCAGTCATCTACAGAGTAACTGTTCCAAGAGGAACAAAATACTTCTTCATGTTTGCGAGGATTTGATATTTCCAAGTCGAGTGATCGCTCCCACGCCGGGGAGAAAAGAACCATTGTCTACATTCATTCAGAATCATTCTGGAGAACATTGCATGATTTGCATTCAAGGCAATCGATAGGACAACTTCATAGAACCTTAGAACGGGGCCAAAGGGCAGAAAGAGGCCCATCGCGACTGCACCGAACACAATCCCACTCAGGCTTGAATCGTAAATATTTGTTTCGCTTTATGGCTGCAAGTATTGCACGCAAGAGCAGGCCATTCAGCCCATAGATTCGTGCTGGCCCCCTCCCACCCTTCTTCATCTAACCCCATCACCATAAACCCTCCGTTCCTCCCTCTCCTGGCTCTGCTCTCCAATGTTGGAAAGGTTTTGCTTGTTTGGCAAAGACTGAGAAAGTGACAATGTTCTGATCAGTTTGTGCAGAGAGTGTTACAAAGCACAATGTAGCACAATGATTCCGGTGTTAGACCGGGGGATTTTCACAGTAACTTCATTGCAGTGTTAATGTAAGTGTTGATTGCGACACTAATACATAAACTTTAAAGGTGTGCTGGTTAGGGGGCATTGGCCGTGTTAAATTCTCCCTCTGTGAACCCAAACAGGTGCCGGAGCGAGGCAACTAGGGGATTTTCATAGTAACTTCATTGCGGTGTTAATGTAAGCCTACTTCTGACACTAATACATAAACTTAAAGATGTGCTGGTTAGGGTGCATTGGCTGTGTTAAATTCTCCCTCCGTGTACCCGAACAGGCGCCAGAGTGAGGCAACTAGGGGATTTTCACAGTAACTTCATTGCGGTGTTAATGTAAGTGTTGATTGTGACACTAATACATAAACTTAAAGATGTGCTGGTTAGGGTGCATTGGCTGTGTTAAATTCTCCCTCCGTGAACCCAAACAGGCGCCAGAGTGAGGCGACTAGGGGATTTTCATAGTAACTTCATTGCGGTGTTAATGTAAGCCTGCTTGTGACTAATGAATAGACTTTAACTTTTAAAAACCCATCTTTCGGGAAGGAAATCTGCTGTCCTTACCCGGTCTGGCCTACACGAGACACCAAAGCCACAGCAAAGACGTACTTTTAACAATACCCCCTGAAATGGCCCAGCAACCCAATCTATAGTAATCATGCAGGTTACTGAAGGGCAATTAGGGATGGACAGTAACTGTGGACCTCGCCCACGATGGTTACATCTTGTGAATGATTTGAAATGTAATTCCACTGGTGGAAGTGATGAGCAGGGTGATTTCCCTGGGCTACCCTGGGTTAATTCCTCAATGTTTACCTTTTTATCCGGAGTTTTTCAACTCATTCACACGGTGAGGGTGTTGCAGGGTCTCTGAGAAGGTGGGGTTGAGCCACGTCCCTGAATCACTACAATCCGTGTGGATCGTTACCATTCCAAAGATGTGCGGGTTAGGTTGATTGGCCGTGCTAAGAAATTGCCCCCTTAGTGTCCAGGGATGTGTAGGTTAGAGGGATTAGTGGGTATAATATATAGGGATATGGGGGTAGGGCCTGGGTGGGGTTGTGGTCAGTGAAGACTCGATGGGCCGAAGGGCCTCTTTCTGCACTGTAGGGTTTCTATGATTCTATGAAGGTCATTGGGAAGGTTGCAGACAAAGAATAATCCAAGGCCAGTACATAGAACATAGAACATTCCAGCGCAGTACAGGCCCTCTGTGCCGACCAGTGGAACCAATCTAATGACCCTCTAACCTAAACTATTCCAATGTTATCCATATGCCTATCCACTGACCATTTGAATGCCCTTAAAGTTGGCGAGTCCACAACTGCTGCAGGCAGGGGCATTCCACACCCTTACTACCCTCTGAGTAAAGAACCTACCTCTGACATCCGTCCTATAATTACTACCCCTCAATTTAAAGCTACATCCCCTCGTGTTAGCCATCACCATCCGAGGAAAAAGGCTCTCACTGTCCACCCTATCCAACCCTCTGATCATCTTGTATGCCTCAATTAGGTCACCTCTCAACCTTCTTCTCTCCAATGAAAATAACCTCAAGTCCCTCAGCCCTTTTCTGATAAGACCTTCCCACCATACCAGGCAACATCCTGGTAAACCTCCTCTGCACCCTTTCCAATGCCTCCACATCTTTCTTATAACGCGGCGACCAGAACTGTACGCAATACTCCAAGTGCGGCCGCACCAGAGTTTTGTACAGTTGTAACAAGACCTCACGGCTCCGAAATTCAATCCCTCTACCAATGAAAGCTAACACACTTCTTATCAACCTTAGCACTGCTGCCTCACAGCGCCAGGGACCCGGTGATATATTTCCAACTCAGGATGACGAGTAACTTGATGGCGAGGGGGCGGGGATCTTGCAGATAGTGACATTCCCAGGTGGATAGTCAGAGGCTTTCTCCCAGGATGGAGGTGCCAATTACAAGGGGGCACAGGTTCAAGTTGAGAGGGGGAAGGTTGAAGGGAGATGTAGAGGGGAAGGCTTTTCACGCAGGGAATGGTGAGTTCCTGGAACGTGCGGCCAGAGGAGATGGGGGAAACAGACACATTAGCAACATTTAAGAGACATTTGGATGGGTGCAGGAATAGGGAGGGAATAGAGGGATACGGACTGAGTTACAGAGAGAGATTGAATGGGTTAGGACTTTATTCCCTGGAGAATGAGAGGAGATTTGATAGAGGTGTATAAGATTTTGATGGGTGTAGATAGAGTGAATGCAAGCAGGCTTTTTCCACTGAGGCTAGAGGAGAAAAAAACCAGAGGGCATGGGTTAAGGGTGAAAGGGGAAAAGTTTAAAGGGAATATTAGGGGGGGCTTCTTCACGCAGAGAGTGGTGGGAGTGTGGAATGAGCTGCTGGATAAATGCACTTTTAACAATTAAGAAAAATTTGGACGGGTTCATGGATGAGAGGGGTGTGGAAGGATATGGTCCAAGTGCAGGTCAGTGGGACTAGGCAGAAAAATGGGCCAGCACAGCCAAGAAGGGCCAAAAGGCCTATTTCTGAGCTGTAATTTTCTACAGTTCTATGGACTGAGTAAGGACAGGTTTCCTTAATTTCGTTGGGCTGACGAAGGGACTAACCCGAAAGCTTGTGAGTTTACTATCAGATAAATCGGTCGGACTAAAACCTGGTGTTGTCAGACTTTTTACTGTGTTTACCCCAGTCCAACGCCGGCATACCCACATCGTGTCTGCACGACTGGCGCAGGCTTGGAGGGCCGAAGGGCCTGTTCCCATGCTGTCCTTTGTATCTCTATTGGGTGTGGAGATATTCTCCAGGTGGGTCGGGAATGACTCTCAGAAACGACCTGGGATTGAAACTTAATGGAAGGATTCCTAACCCTTTCCCCGAACCACCGCACACCGATTGGCACCCGGATGCTGCAGTTGTGCTGGGAGTGGGGAGGGGGAGAGGTCACTTTAGACTATAACATCGGATTATCCGGGGCAGAAACGTACAGGTTTAATCAGCTCGGGTTTAGTGAATGAGGGAGGTTTGGCTGACATCGATCTCCAGCTGAGCAATGCACTTTGTTTTATAATCCTCCAGTTTCAGTAAGATACGTGACACCTACAAGATGACATTTAGATTGGAACGTAGAACATTACAGCACAGTACAGGCCCTCCAGCCCTCAATGTTGTGCCGAGCTATGTCCAATCCCAAGATCAGTCTATCCCACTCCCTATCATTCTGGAGCGCTCCATGTGCCTATCCAATAACTGCTTGAAAGCTCCATGGTAGCACAGTGGGTAGGCACTGCTGCTTCACAGCTCCAAGGACCTGGGTCCGATTCCCGGCTCGGGTCACTGTCTGTGTGGAGTTTGCACAGTAAAAAGTCTGCCAACTCCAGGTTTTAGTCCAACCGATTCATTTGATAGTAAACGCACAAGCTTTCGAGGTTTCCCCCTTCGTCACCTGACTAAAACCAGGTGTTGTCAGACTTCTTACTGTGTTTACCCCAGTCCAACGCTGGCATATCCGCATCATGTATGGAGTTTGCACATTCTCCTCGTGTCTGCGTGGGTTTCCTCCGGGTGCCTCCCACAGTCACAAAGATGTGCGGGTTAGGTCGATTGGCCATGCTGAGAAATTGCCCCTTAGTGTCCAGGGATGTGTAGGTTAGAGGGATTAGTGGGTATAATGTGGGGGCTGGACCTGGGTGGGATTGTGTTCGGTGCAGACTCGATGGGCCGAAGGGCCTCTTTCTGTACGGTAGGGTTCTATGGTCTAAGCCTCCGACCCCACTATCACAGCAGGCAGTGCATTCCATACCCCGACCACCCTCTGAGTAAAGAATCTACCTCGGACGTCCCTCCTATATCTCCCACCTTACAGTTACGCCCCCTAGTAATGGTTACATCCACCCGAGGAAATAGCCTCTGCAAGTCCACTCTGTCTATCCCCCTCATCATCTTTAATTGAGAGTCGATTTGTAATCCATTACAGATAGAGGGAGGGAATCGGAGCAGGAGAGATAATGCTGTCGAGAGAGAGAGAGATGCTCTGATCTGTGTCTAGCACAGAATGAAATCTGTTTATCCCATCCACTCTAATGCCCCAATGCATCCTAATCTGTGCCAACGTGAGTCCCCTATTTCCCACGGCAACAATAGCTGGCCCTCAACAAGATTGCCAACTGAGCCTTTAATTGTGGCTGTTTGTGAGCTGCCGTCTTTCGCAGATTCACACGGGATTAGTTCGTTTCGAGATCTATTCCTTAGCCGAGGAGAGGATTTCGCTGCATTTAACCCCCCCTGCTCTTACTGAGAGAGCTTCTGGCAACTTCAGGGGATTGTCAAGACAAGGAATTAGTAATCAGATGTTACCCCACTTGATCGGTTGAGGATTCGGGCATATTTCCCGGGGGTGAAAGTGCACCCATTCAGTCCACTGCCCACTGTTTTATAATGAAGTGCTCCAGTGTTACTGGGCTGTCAGGCAGTTAATGAAGGCTTTTGTGAGCTCTGGGGCACTCTCAGTAAACTGGGATCCACGGGAAATCTGCAAACCAGGATTGAGGCAACACAGCAGCGCACGAGGAGGCCATTCAGCCCGACTAGCCCATACTGGACGTCTGGAGTAGGTTTTGTTGAAAAGGCGCAGGCAAGATTAGAATCATAGAAGACCAGTGCAGAAGGAAGCTATTTGCATCAACGATGATCCCCTTGACCAACGAGGGGTATACAAGAGTTGCCTAGTGCTTCACGTTGTTAGTGTACGCTTAAACCGGACCAACTGACGGGCAACACGACAGCTCAGTGACTATCACTGTTTGCTGTGCAGATACATGGATTTGGGCCGGTGTCTGTGGGAGTTTGCACATTCTCCCCGTGCTTGCGTGGGTTTTCTCCGGGTGCTCCGGTTTCCTCCCACACCCCAAAGATGTGCTGTTAGGCTGATTGGTGTAACAAATTGTCCCTAAATTAGTCTCCCCTCAATCTTCCCCAATAGGCGTAGACCAAAGTCATGGGTAGAGGAGGGCACTCACAATGTTAAAACGGCGGTGTGGGCTTGTTGGGCCTGTTTCCCACGCTGTGTTCTTTATCTAGGCCCCATCCCTGTAACCCCACACATGTACCCTGCTTATCCCCACCGATACTAATGGACAATTTAGCACAGCCAATCCACCTAACCCGCACATCTTTGGACTGTGGGAGGAAACCGGAGTCCCCGGAGGAAACCCACACCGACACGGGGAGAATGTGCAAACTCCACACAGACAGTGACCCAAGACGGGAATCGAACCCGGGTCCCTGGCACTGTAAGGCAGCAGTGCTAACCCAGTGTGCCACCGTGCCACCACTGGGATTGCGAGAATGAAACTGGCAGCCCCCTGAATCAGGAGGGCATGTCCCCGAGGCCCATAGATACATACATTACCGAGAATGTTCGCCCCCAATAGTCAGAGAAGGTGCTCTCAGTCAGATTAAACCGGTACCGTGGTCAATATCTACTCCGAGGTGTCAGCAAGCGAGATAACTGTTCCGCGTGGTGCCCCGCTGTGAGTAAGTTACCGACAGAACGGCACGTCGTTGGCTGCACCCTGAGGATGTGCAAGGTGCTATAGAAATGCAAGTTCAGCTCTTGGGTCAGCTCGCTGAAGGGGTGGGCAGTTCGCGTCGGCTGTTGGCAAGTTCCAATGGCGCGAATTCTCTCTGAGCTAAAACGGCAAGATAACTCTACAATCCAGGCACTGCCACCCTCCTCTCTCTCTCTCCCCCAAAACCCCCTCTTCCCACATCTCCCCCTCCCCTCCCCCACCCAGGACATGACCTGTAGGGTGGTGGGGGGGTAGAGGGTGGAGGGAGAGGAGGGTGGGGGGGAGGTTTACGGCCTGCCTGACCTCATCCACGTTTGCCCCATGGATTTCCGGATACTGAGCAGGGATTTTCTGGCTCTCGGCAGCAGGGAGTAAGGAATGATATTCGGAGGCCACCGGCTACCAAACGGGAATGTCGCGAGTGGATGCTTCTCAGAAGCAAGAGACCCCACCCCCCTCCACTCCCCACTCCCCTCCTGGCTTCCTTCTGATGTTCCTCTGAGACCAAGGAGTGTCCCCCTACCCAAGCAGCCAGGCCTCAATCCTGAGGCCTGAGCACCCATATTCAACCTTGGCAAAGACCCCTTCTGGACTCACGCCATCCCCCGGGTACTGAACACCTGTCAATCCGAGGTGACAATTTCTAGAGGTCCTCGTCCCCTCCACGCCCCCGGCCTGCTTTGTTCCGGGCAAATTTTAGCTCCCAAACAAGGACCCTCCAGTGACAATATTCAGAACAGTTTGCTCTTTCATTAGAGTTTAGAAGAATGAGGGGAGATCTCATTGAGACGTATAAGATGATGAATGGGATGGATAGGATAGAGGTGGAGAGACTCTTCCCGCTCAGAAAGGACAGTAGGACTAGGGGGCACAGCCTCAAGATAAAGGGGGGACGGTTTATAACGGAGTTGAGGAGGAACTTCTTCACTCAAAGGGTGGTGAATCTCTGGAATTCTCTGCCCGTTGAAGTGGTGGAGGCTACCTCACTAGATATTTTTAAGACGCGGGTTGATGGGTTTTTGATAAGAGAGGGGATTAAGGGTTATGGGGAGAGGGCGGGAATGTGGAACTGAGCCACGACAGATCAGCCATGATCTTATTGAATGGCGGGGCAGGCTCGAAGGGCCAGATGGCCTACTCCTGCTCCTATTTCTTATGTTCTTATGTTCTCTTTGACCCCAGGACAAAATATTGCCGTCAACGAGAAGAAAATATGATTTGGGGATAAAGAGATGTTTTGTTGCGTAAACCTATGTGGGGATTTACCAACCTACTAGATGCCAGGGTACAAAAACAAATCCATTCGGTATAAATTCTACGCAAGATAGTCGTAAATGGTCAGGAAGAAGGTTGTAACTGAAAGCTGACAAAGTGAAGCCATCAGCTTCTGGGCTCACTGAGGCATGAGGAGAATGACTGCCCTTCAGGGTGAACGCGTTTGACTGTTCAACAGCCTGGGTGCTTAATTTAGAATCACAACTCAATCCTCCTTCCTCTGGTTAGGGTAGGTGGGGGTGGCGCAGTCACAGACAAGCAGTGGGACAGTTTCCCGAAACAGAAACGTTAAGATTTGCGAGATTTTATCTCTCATCTTCTAAATACGACCCACACGCTTTTATTAAGCTAAAACCTTTGAGATAAAGTAGCACAATGGGTTAGCACTGCTGCTTCACAGCTCCGGGGACCCGGGTTCGACTCCCGGCTCGGGTCAGTGTGGAGGCTGCACATTCTCCCCGTGTCTGCGTGGGTTTTGTCCGGGTGCTCCAGTTTCCTCCAAAGATGTGCGGGTTAGGTTGATTGGCCGTGCTAAGAAATTGTCCCTGAGTATCCTGGGATGTGTAGGTTAGAGGGATTAGTGGGTAAATGTGTAGGGATATGGGGGTATGGCCTGGATGGGATTGTGTTCGGTACAGACTCGATGGGCCGAATGGCCTCTTTCTGCACTGTGGGGGTTCTATGATTCTATAAACAGGCCTCGATCCTGTAAAATGTTAGCGAACAGCAGACTTTTACTTTACTTAAAGACAGGAGGAAGCCCCAGGGGGGATCAGCCTCTGTCTTTGGATTTGCAATCCAACATAAATGGCTACTTCAGGGTTTTGATAAGAAGAGACTGACTTCTGTACACGGAACTACAATCCGCCACTTAATTCCCCACCATCTCACCTGTGACAATTAATCGTTGACTATTTTCTACAAAGATATCGGCACCCCCCTACTTGATTCTTGGTGCAGGGATAGTTGAGACAGGTTTAAACCTTCTTATTCGAGCTGAACTGGGACAGTGGTGTTAAGCTAACCCAACTGTCAGGAATGGTACAGGATTTACAGCATGGAAACAGGCCCTTCGGCCCAACTTGTCCATGCCGCCCAGGTTTTGCCATTAAGCTAGTTCCCAAATTGCCCACGTTTGGCCCATATCCCTCTATACCCATCTTACCCATGTAACTGTCTAAATGCTTTTTAAAAGACAAGATTGTATCCACCTCTATTACTACCTTGTTCCAGACACACACCACCCTCTGTGTGAAACAATTGCCCCTCTGCACACTTTTGTATCTCTCCCCTCTCACCTTAAACCTGTGCCCTCTAGTTTTAGACTCCCCTCCCTTTGGGAAAAGATATTGACTATCTAGCTGATCTGTGCCCCTCATTATTTTATAGACCTCTATAAGATCACCCCTCAGCCTCCTACACTCCAGAGAAAAAAGTCCCAGTCTATCCAGCCTCGCCTTATAACTCAAACCATCAAGTCCCGGTAACATCCTAGTAAATCTTTTCTGCACTCTTTCTAGTTTAATAATATCCTTTCTATAATAGGGTGACCAGAATTGCACACAGTATTCCGAGTGTGGCCTTACCAATGTCTTGTACAACTTCAACAAGACGTCCCAACTCCTGTATTCAATATTCTGACCAATGAAACCAAGCATGTTGAATACCTTCTTCACCACTCTGTCCACCTGTGACTCCACTTTCAAGGAGCTATGAACATGTACCCCTAGATCTCTTTGTTCTGTAACTCTCCCCAACGCCCTACCATTAACTGAGTAAGTCCTACCCTGGTTCAATCTACCAAAATGCATCACCTCGAATTTATCTAAATTAAACTCCATCTGCCGTTCATCAGCCCACTGGCCCAATTGATCAAGATCCCATCGCAATCCCAGATAACTTTCTTCACTGTCCACTATGCCACCAATCTTGGTGTCATCTGCAAACTTACTAACCATGTCTCTCATCCAAATCATTAATATATGATAAATAACAGTGGGCCCAGCACTGAGGCACACCGTTGGTCACAGGCCTCCAGTTTGAAAAACAACCCTCTACAACCAACCTCTGATCGAGGAGCCAATTTGTATCCATTTAGATATCTCAGCTTGGATCCTGTGAAATCTAAACTTGGGCTGCTCTTGGTTGTTCGAGATTGGCCTAGTGCTTCATGTCGTTAGTGTGTGCCTAAACTGGACCAGATACTGGACAAGACGACAGCTCAGTGACTATCGCTGATTGCTGCGCAGACACATGGATTTGGGCCGGTGTCTGTGGGAGTTTGCGCATTCTCCCCGTGCTTGCGTGGGTTTTCTCCGGGTGCTCCGGTTTCCTCCCACACCCCAAAGATGTGCTGTTTGGCAGGAATAAATTGTCCCTAAATTAGATTCCCTCAACGTGGATGGCCATAAAACAATAGATATGGGTCATAGGTGGGTGGGGGGGGGTGGTGCTGGTAATGTTAGAATGGCGGCGCGGGCTCGTTGGGCCAAAGGGCCTGTTTCCCAGGCTGTTTTTGTTCTTTTGTTAATGTACAAAGCAGCGTTCATTAGTTCATTGATTAACTCATCCAATCCAAACACCCAACTCTCCGACCGAATTTACAGTTTCCACAGGGCAGGAGCGTCTGGACAAATCTTCTTTCCCTTTCTCTTCCAGACATGCCGCACTTCCTGGATTGGTTTGTCCCCGTGTACCTGATGATCTCCATCCTGATCCTGGTTGGTTTCGGGGCTTGCATTTATTACTTCGAGCCTGGTCTCCAAGAAGCTCACAAGTGGAGGACGCAGCGTCCTATCACCGGAGAGGGAGGTCCGAAAAACCTTAATGATCCGGGACAACCTGGGCTTCAGGCCTCCCGAGGTCTGAGACTCTGATGACGAGACTTTCCCCGCAGAGTTACGCGAACGCCATTTCCTCAAATTGTACCACGATTCATAAGCGCTAATAGAAATTCTTAAATCGACCAGTTCACATCTACGCGGAGGTTAACTTTCCTTTTATCATTATAAGGAACTCTGAGACAAGTTGATTGTGGATTTGATCCTAATATGAGGATAGCAGGAAATAATTACTTTTAAACATTGAAGCTAACTTGACACCAAAATTCGAGAAGCCATTATCCTCCAATATAGATCCCTACAGTGCAGAAGAGACCCTTCAGCCCATCGAGTCTGGACCAATGCATGAAATGCCCACCCTAACCCACTTGCCAGCACTTGGCCCCCAGACAAGTTATGGCGTGCAAGTACTCATCCCGGTATTGGGTCTGTACTCGTTGGAGTTTAGAAGGATGAGGGGGGATCTTATAGAGAATAGAGACGTATAAGATAATGAAGGGGATGGATAGGGTAGAGGTAGAGAGATTCTTCCCGCTTAGAAAGGACAGCAGGACTAGAGGGCACAGCCTCAAGATAAGGGGGGGCAGTTGAGATCAGAGTTGAGGAGGAACTTCTTCACTCAAAGGGTGGTGAATCTCTGGAATTCTCTGCCCGTTGAAGTGGTGGAGGCTGCCTCGCTAAATATTTTTAAGTCACGGGTAGATAGATTTCTGATAGACAGGGGAATTAAGGGGAGAAGCGGGAAAGTGGAACTGATCCACTTCAGATCAGCCATGATCTTATTGAATGGTGGGGCAGGCTCGAGGGGCTAGATGGCCTACTCCTGCTCCTATTTCTTATGTTCTTATGTCCTCAGACCCCCCCACTCAGGCCCCATCCCCCCCCTCAGATGCCCCACTGGCGTCCCCTCCCCCATCAGACCCCCCCCCCCCCCACTCAGGCCCCCTCCTCCCTAAGACTCCACACTCTGCCTCCCTTCAGGCCTGGTGCCTCGGGCCCTAAGGTGGGGTGGGGGTGGTCAGTCCGGTGGGCACTGCCCCTTCTGTTGCTGCCAGGCTGTACAGGAAGGGTCCCTCAGGGGCTCCTGAGGGGGGGTGCGGTGAGTGGGCTGGGGGGCAAAGGGATGACCTCACCACTCTCCCCAGGGTGTTGGGTGGGGGGGATGTCAAATGTCATGTCTGGGCTGCCGTTCTCACCCTGACAGACCTGAACCTGACCCCTGGCAGCTCCGTGAGCAGATCTGCCTCAGTCTGGGCTAACTCAGGGTGAGGGGGTGGTGGGGGGGGGGTGCTGAGGGAGAAGGGGAGGGGATCTGTGTCAGGGTCTCAGGGGAAATGAGGGGGCTTACTGGGGGGGTCTGAGTGTGAAGGGGGCTGAGTTAGGGGGCTGCGGGGGGGGGGCAGGCTGAGTAGGGGGAGGGTCTGAGGGGGAAGGGGGGGGTGTTGCTGAGTAGGGGGACACTGAGGGGGAGGAGGGAGCCGAGTGGGGAGTCTGAGTGTGGGGGTCTGAGGGGGGGGAACAGGCTGAGTTGGGGGAGTCCGGGGGGGGGGGGCGGAGGGGGTGCTGATTGGGGGGTTCTGAGGAGGGACAGGCTGAGTAGGGGGAGTTTTAGAGAGAGGGGAGCTGAGTCGGGGAGGGGGGTCTGAGGAGGGAAGGGGGGGGCTGAATGAGAGATCTGAAGGGGGGGCAGGCAACCTGAGTAGGGGGAGATTGAGAGAGGGGGGAGGGGAGCTGAATGGGGGAGGGGGGTCTGAAGGGAAGGGGGGGGCTGAGTCGGGGGGAGCCTGATGGGGAACGGGGGGGGGGGGGAGCTTAATGGGGGATCTGATAGGGAGGCAGGCTGAGTTGAGGGGGGGTCTGAGAGGGGGGACTGAATGGGGAGAGGCTGAGTGGGGGGGGTCTGAGAGGGGGGGCTGAGTGGGGGGGGGGTCTGAGAGGGGGACTGAATGGGGAGAGGCTGAGTTGAGGGGGGGTCTGAGAGGGGGGCTGAATGGGGAGAGGCTGAGTGGGGGGGGGTCTGAGAGGGGGGGCTGAATGGGGAGAGGCTGAGTGGGGGGGAGTCTGAGAGGGGGGGCTGAGTGGGGGGGGGTCTGAGAGGGGGGACTGAATGGGGAGAGGCTGAGTTGGGGGGGGGTCTGAGAGGGGGGGCTGAATGGGGAGAGGCTGAGTGGGGGGGTGGTCTGAGAGGGGGGGCTGAATGGGGAGAGGCTGAGTGGGGGGGGGTCTGAGAGGGGGGGCTGTTGGGGGGGGGTCTGAGAGGGGGGACTGAATGGGGAGAGGCTGAGTGGGGGGGGGATCTGAGAGGGGGGACTGAATGGGGAGAGGCTGAGTTGGGGGGGGGTCTGAGAGGGGGGGCTGAATGGGGAGAGGCTGAGTTGGGGGGGGGTCTGAGAGGGGGGAGGTCTGAAGGGGGACAAGCTGAGTGGGGACGGGCTGCATCGGGGGTGGGGGGGGGAGGGGGGGGGAATGGGCTGAGTTGGGGGGGGGGAGCCTGAACCCACAGATGCTGTCAGACCTGCTGAGATTTTCCAGCATTTCCTGTTTTTGTATCTGCAACGTTGGGTCCAGTTTCTGAACTCAGTGTTCACCCCCCCAGAGTGGGTAGACAGCGGCACAGGGGTCGTGTCACTAGCAATCCAGGGGCACGGGTTAAAGTTCCAGGGACAGGGGTTCAAATCCCACCACGGCAGCCGGGAGAATTTAAAATTCAACCAATAAAAACCTGGAATATGAATTGGTCTCGGTGATGGGGGTTTGTCCATTGTTGTAAAAACCCGTCTGGGTCACTCATGTCCCTTTAGGGAGGGAAATCTGCCCTCCTTACCCCGTCTGGCCTCAGCAACGTGGTTGGTTCTTAACTGCCCTCTGAAATTTCCGAGTGAGACTCTCAGGTCGAGGGGCGATTAGGGACGGGCAATAAACGCTAACCATTCCAACAACACCCACCTCGCATGACAGACAAGAGAGAACGAGGCCCAATTTATCACAAGCAAGCCTCGAGACGCGAGAACTCAAGCATCTATTTCATTAAAACGTCTTAGAAATGTAAATTTTGTTTGTTAAAAGCGAAGGTTTCCATTCTACAAACCGAATAAATAAAACAGGTCACATCCAGAGAGACCTCACACTGCGTGAGGCAATGGACCTGTGACGTACTAAGCCTAAAAGAGGGAACACCATCAGATTATTTCCAGGGATGTTATTTTCGGAAGGTGCAGAGAGAAAAGAATAAGTCAGAGCTGGGGGGTTTTTTTTTTGTATGAATATAATAACTAATCATCCCTCAGACTGTTATCGAACCCTACAGCGCAGAAAGAAGCCCTTTGAGTCTACTCCAAACACAATCCCACCCAGGCCCTACCCCAATATTATACCCACTAACCCGGACACTAAGGGGCAATTTCTTAGCATGCCTAACCCACACATCTTTGGACTGTGGGAGGAAACCGGAGCAAACCCACACAGACATGAGGAGAATGTGCATACTCCACACAGACAGTAACCCCGAGCCGGGAATCGAACCCAGCACCCCGGAGCTGTGAAGCAGCAGTGCTAACCCACTGTGCCACCCTGTCCTGGAGAGGTTACACATGGTTTCATCTGAGCTCCCATTAAAGGGGGGTCAATTTCTTCAGAGGAAAAACCCCAACAAAATCATACTAAAACTACGCAAAAATCCTGACATTATCCAATCCCAGCCTGCCATGTTTTTAACCCTTTGGAACGCTCTGTAGATTAAACAATCAAAAATGCTGAAACTGGTTCAGGGTTTCACCAATTGTATTGTACCAACATTTTATTCAGAAGTGAAGATATATCCAGTGCAATATTTATTAGGAGAAAAGTAATTCTCTCTTGCCATCTCCTTCCTGCTGGCGGGCTAACACTAATAGAACATAGAAAAACCACAGCACAAAGAGGCCCTTCGGCCCACAAGTTGCACCGATCCTATCCCTACCTACCAGGCCTATCTATAACCCTCAATCCCATTAAATCCCATGTACTCATCCAGAAGTCTCTTAAAAGACCCCAGCGAGTTCACCTCCACCACCACCGACCGATTCCACTCACTCACCACCCTCTGAGTGAAAAACTTACCCCTGACATCTCCTCTGTACCTGCTCCCCAGCACCTTAAACCTGTGTCCTCTCGTAGCGACCATTTCAGCCCTGGGAAATAGCCTCCGAGAATCCACCCTATCTATTCCTCTCAACATCTTATAAACCTCTATCAGGTCACCTCTCAACCTTCGTCTCTCCAGGGAGAAGAGACCGAGCTCCCTCAACCTATCCTCATAAGGCATGCCTCCCCATTGATGGATGGAGTGGGTAGAAATTGGACTACCTTCTCATAGAGAGTTTCTTTGGGGGTTGAGGATGACTCGCTCATTCGAAGGCTTGTGTGTTGGCTGTTAAATCCAACGCACTCCTGCCCCCGCGCTCTACCACAAGCGAGGCAGGAGTTTGAAATATTGGGTGGATGGTTAGCTGAAGGTGTGAGCACTCTCTCCAACGCATCGAATTCACATCCCGATGAAAGCTCTCCATGGGCGGAATTTTTCCAGCACGTCCGCCCAAGGTTCGTACGATCCCAGCCTAGGATGCCCAAGCCTCACCCGCCCCCGGGGTAGGCGTCTCAGTAAAATTCCGTTTGCCGCGTAAACCTGCTCCGTCTGACTCGGCCGCAACCCAGGGACCCCCACGAGTCAGAGGGATATTTGACCCCCTCATCGAGGCTCTGAGGACATCCCTAAATCTTCTCCGCTGCCTTCCTGGGAGTCTCCTGCTGGGATTGAGCTCCGAGTAGCAGCAGCTGGTTCTGGTGTCACCTCTCCTGTAAATGTGCCAAACCGCAGGTTTGAGCTGTGACACCGTTGTGACTGTGGGGCCTCCCGCTCTGTGCTCCGACCACTCTGAAATCAGACACTCGCTCAGATCAATTGCGCTTGGCTTTATAACCCTGCAACCTGAGACTGCTGCCGATTAGAATCAATAGCAGAGCTTTCAAATCAACGTCTAATTTCATCGTGGGCCGGATTCTCCGACTTTGCCCGCAGCTGGGATTCTCCAGTCTCACAGTTGGGATTCTCCAGTCCCGCAGCTGGGATTCTCCAGTCCGGCAGCTGGGATTCTCCAGTCTCACAGTTGGGATTCTCCGGTCCCGCAGATGGGATTGTCCGGTCCCGCAGATGGGATTCTCCGGTCCCGCAGCTGGGATTCTCCAGTCCCGCAGCTGGGATTCTCCAGTCCCGCAGCTGGGATTCTCCAGTCCTGCAGCTGGGATTCTCCAGTCCTGCAGCTGGGATTCTCCAGTCCCGCAGCTGGGATTCTCCAGTCCCGCAGCTGGGATTCTCCGGTCCCGCAGCTGGGATTCTCCGGTCCCGCAGCTGGGATTCTCCAGTCCTGCAGCTGGGATTCTCCAGTCCCGCAGCTGGGATTCTCCAGTCCTGCAGCTGGGATTCTCCAGTCCCATAGCTGGGATTCTCCAGTCCCGCAGCTGGGATTCTCCGGTCCAGCAGCTAGGATTCTCCAGTCCCGCAGCTGGGATTCTCCAGTCCCGCAGCTGGGATTCTCCAGTCCCATAGCTGGGATTCTCCAGTCCCGCAGCTGGGATTCTCCAGTCCTGCAGCTGGGATTCTCCAGTCCCGCAGCTGGGATTCTCCAGTCCCGCAGCTGGAATTCTCCGGTCCCGCAGCTGGGATTCTCCAGGCCTGCAGCTGGGATTCTCCAGGCTCGCAGCTGGGATACTCTGGTTGCGCAGCTGGGCTTCTCCAGTCCTGCAGCTGGGATTCTCCAGTCCCGCAGCTGGCATTCTCCAGTCCCGCAGCTGGCATTCTCTGGTCACGCAGCTGGGATTCTCTGATCGTGCGGCTGGGATTCTCCAGTCCCGCTGCAATGAACCGAGGTTTGTCTGAGCACCAAATTCTCCATGCTCGCAGGCAGTGGCAGTGGGACGTAAATGGCCAGAGAATTCCAGGCCAGACGTCTCACTGAAATTGTGGGTTTACGTGTGGTCTGATTGTGGGATCTGGGTTTATGTAGATTTCCCTTGATATAAAGATTATCACCCACGTAGATATCCACTGAGCCCTCACGCTGGGTCGTGCATCTCCCAGGCACTCAGAAACAGAATGGTGACCATTATTGAGTGCGTCTCCAGCAATATTCGAACTGAAACTAGGCTGGAGATTGGAATAACCTTGGGATTGAGGTAGCAGTGTTATAATTGTATATAAGCAGCGTAGACTGACTGTGCAGGAAACCAGTGCACTGAAACAACTCTCCCCTCTTAAGACTCACATTCATTATTTATTAACCGTTGACAGATCTCGATTAGTCAGAGGAAATCACATTGGCTTTTAATTCAAATCCAATCAAATCGTAGATATAAATTCAACACGCAGAAATCTCAATCAACCAGAATCGAACACTATATCCCAAGTGTGGCCCAACTAAGGGTCTATAAAGCTGCCACATGACTCGCCAATTTTTAAACTCAATGCCCCCAGCTGGTGAAGGATTAATGCTTTCAACTGTACTGTTTAAGAAATGCCGATTTAAACTCACTTATCTAACCAGATCCACCCTCAGCGTAACTCACTGCGGCAAATCCATTTCGCAAACCCTTGTTTTAACAAGTGTGGTGTGTAACTCACGTCACAATTCCTCCACAGTGTTGATCGAAATGTATAAAATGTGTGCTTTATGTCACAAAACGGACAAATATATTTTCATATTTGCAGAAATTAGTTACACTGCTCGCTTAAGTGCATCGCAGATTAAAATATTTTGCCTCATCTATCTGTTGCTTCACTCCTTTTGAATACAAACTTATGACCGAGGGAAACAGACAATTAGAGCCCCCTGTTCCCATTGCTGAGAATAACTTCCACCTTACAGCAGGCGATGACCCGACTGAACCAAAGTTTAAAGTTTATTTATTAGTCCCACAAGTAAGGTTTACGTTAACACTGCGATGAAGTTACTGTGACGGTCCCCCAGTCGCCACACTCCGCCACCCGTTCGGGGTACACCGAGGGAGAATTTAGCACGGCCAATGTACCCTAACCCGCACGTCCTTCGGACGGTGGGAGGAGACCGGAGCACCCGGAGGAAACCCACGCAGACACGGGGAGGATGTGCCGGCTCCACACAGACAGTGACCCAAACCGGGAATCGAATCCAGCTCCCTGGAGCTGTGAGGCAGCGGTGCTGACCCACTGTGCCGCGCCATCACTTCCTGGAATGGGGAGAGAGAACCGGGGCTCGCAGGGATCAAGGGATACAGAGATGGACAGATTCCGGAGTTGCCCCAGTGAGCAAGGACGAGCGAACAGAAGATTCGATCGATAATCTTACCCTTTCCCAGAGGAACCAATCTTGCTGTCCTTGGATCCTTGGGGCCAACAATCCAGAGGTTTGTTGTCAGTTTTAACTTTATAATTAGCGAAAGTGTCACATCCCAGGCGGCATCTCCCATCCTGCGAACGATTCTTAAAGAACCTCGTCTTCTCCTTATAGGGAAATAGCAGTGGAACACTGAACAGCCATCTCACTTCAACTGCACCCTGCAGGACATTTGCACTTTGCGTGCTTTGTGTTCCCATAGCAACCCAATCAACCATGAGCCCACACACAATGTAGGTAATCGCAGGCCTGCTGTGAGATAATGGCTGCCTTTCACAGTACGGCGCACGTGATAGGTGTATCTTCTGGAATAAACCAACATCAAATCAGCAGTGTTACCCAGACGCGGTGGGGGGGGTAAGATAGAGAGCGATGGAAATGTGGCTCCCAGCTCCTCACACTTGTCTGAGTGTGAGCTACAGGCCGAGCCTGAGTTCCTCCTGGGTAGCTTCAGGCTTATTGATTGTTCGGAAGAACTAAAGGCCAACCACCTTTACCAAGTAAGAACTAGATTATACCCACTAACCTACGCATCCCTGGACACTAAGGGGCAATTTCTTAGCACGGCCAATCAACCTAACCCGCACATCGTTGGCGGAAACCCACGCAGACATGGGGAGAATGTGCAAACTCCACACGGACAGCAACCCGAGCCGGGAATCGAACCCAGGACCCTGGAGCTGTGAAGCAGCAGTGCTAACCCACTGTGCCACCCAGACCACATCCCAGACGATGATTCACATCCCGAACTGCAGTTATTGAGACGATGGGGTGAATTATACCAAATTTTTTTTCCTAAGGGCCCAGTGAGCGTGAAAATGGGAGTGTCGCTGATCTGTTTCTCACTCCCAGTTTTATACACTTAGGGCCCCGATTTTCCCACTGCGTCACGAAAGCTTGGTAAAGTCGGGCGTGAGGTGAATAGCGCGATCCGCGCCCCCCCCCCCCTTTAACCAAGGCCCGAAAATGTCCACTATCCGAACCGCACCCGAGACGGGCGCAATGGCGATTTAAATGCTCACCAGTTTTCCGATGCTGAATTAGCCAGGGTGCTGGAGGCGGTGGAGCAAGGCGGGATTCCTCTGTCCCCCCCACCAACCAGGACCCCCCCCCACCAAAGGAAAAGATGGAAGTACAGCCTTGGGTGGCGATGGCAGTGTGCGTTAGTGCCAGGTCTCCAGCCAGGAGAACCAGGAAGCAGTGCCACAAGAAACTGAACAACCCTCATCTGGGCAGCGAATGTTTCAGTATCTCCCCCCCGGAATGACCCCCCCCTCCTCCAGATCCCCCAACCCCCAGCAATCTGCATGCTTCCAGCCCCGGATCCCCAAGCTACCTCCCTCTACAGGGTTGGCACGGTGGCAACACAGCTCCAGGGTCCTGGGTTCGATTCCCGGCTCGGGGTCACTGTCTGTGTGGAGTGTGCACATTCTCCTCGTGTCTGTGTGGGTTTCCTCCCACAGTCCAAAGATGTGCAGGTTAGGTTGATTGGCCATGCTAAGAAATTGCCCCTTAGTGTCCAGGGATGTGTAGGTTAGAGGGATTAGTGGGTAGGGATATGGGGGGTAGGGCCTGGGTGGGATTGTGGTCAGTGCAGACTCGATGGGCCGAAGGGCCTCTTTCTGCACTGTAGGGTTCTATGATTCTCCTCGTGTCTGCGTGTCTCCAAACTCCCCCCCCACACACCCCCCCAGAAACACACACCCCCCATACCCCCCCACACACACCCCCAGAAACACACACCCCCCATACCCCCCCCACACACACCCCCAGTAACACACACCCCCCATACCCCCCCCACACACACCCCCAGTAACACACACCCCCCATACCCCCCCCACACACACCCCCAGTAACACACACCCCCCATACCCCCCCCACACACACCCCCAGTAACACACACCCCCCATACCCCCCCCCCACACACACCTCCAGCAACACACACCCCCCATACCCCCCCCCACACACACCTCCAGAAACACACACCCCCCATACCCCCCCCACACACACCCCCAGCAACACACACCCCCCATACCCCCCCACACACACACCCCCAGCAACACACACTCCCCATACCCCCCCACACACACCCCCAGAAACACACACCCCCCATACCCCCCCACACACACCCCCAGAAACACACACCCCCCATACCCCCCCCCACACACCCCCAGAAACACACACTCCCCATACCCCCCCCACACACACCCCCAGCAACACACACTCCCCATACCCCCCCCACACACACCCCCAGCAACACACACTCCCCATACCCCCCCACACACACACCCCCAGCAACACACACCCCCCATACCCCCCCCACACACACCCCCAGAAACACACACTCCCCATACCCCCCCACACACACACCCCCAGCAACACACACCCCCCCATACCCCCCCCACACACACCCCCAGAAACACACACCCCCCATACCCCCACACACACACACCCCCAGTAACACACACTCCCCATACCCCCCCACACACACCCCCAGAAACACACACCCCCCATACCCCCCCACACACACACCCCCAGAAACACACACCCCCCCATACCCCCCCCACACACACCCCCAGTAACACACACTCCCCATACCCCCCCACACACACCCCCAGAAACACACACCCCCCATACCCCCCCACACACACCCCCAGCAACACACACCCCCCATACCCCCCCCACACACACCCCCAGAAACACACACCCCCCCATACCCCCCCCACACACACCCCCAGAAACACACACTCCCCATACCCCCCCCACACACCCCCAGAAACACACACTCCCCCATACCCCCCCCACACACCCCCAGAAACACACACTCCCCATACCCCCCCCACACACCCCCAGAAACACACACCCCCCATACCCCCCCCACACACACCCCCAGCAACACACACTCCCCATACCCCCCCCACACACACCCCCAGAAACACACAGCCCCCATACCCCCCCCACACACACCCCCAGAAACACACACTCCCCATACCCCCCCCACACACACCCCCAGAAACACACAACCCCCATACCCCCCCCACACACACCCCCAGAAACACACACTCCCCATACCCCCCCCACACACACCCCCAGAAACACACACCCCCCATACCCCCCCCACACACACCCCCAGAAACACACACTCCCCATACCCCCCCCACACACCCCCAGAAACACACACCCCCCATACCCCCCACACACACACCCAGCAACACACACCCCCCATACCCCCCACACACACCCCCAGTAACACACACCCCCCATACCCCCCCACACACACCCCCAGCAACACACACCCCCCATACCCCCCCCACACACACCCCCAGAAACACACACTCCCCATACCCCCCCACACACACCCCCAGAAACACACACCCCCCATACCCCCCCCACACACACCCCCAGAAACACACACCCCCCATACCCCCCCCCCACACACACCCCCAGAAACACACACCCCCCCTTACCCCCCCACACACACCCCCAGCAACACACACTCCCCCATACCCCCCCCACACACCCCCAGAAACACACACCCCCCATACCCCCCCCACACACACCCCCAGAAACACACACTTCCCATACCCCCCACACACCCCCCCAGCAACACACACTCCCCATACCCCCCCCACACACACCCCCAGCAACACACACCCCCCATACCCCCCCCCCACACACACCCCCAGAAACACACACCCCCCCATACCCCCCACACACACCCAGAAACACACACCCCCCATACCCCCCCCACACACACACCCCCAGAAACACACACTCCCCATACCCCCCACACACACCCCCAGCAACACACACTCCCCATACCCCCCCCACACACACCCCCAGCAACACACACCCCCCATACCCCCCCCCCACACACACCCCCAGAAACACACACCCCCCCATACCCCCCACACACACCCAGAAACACACACCCCCCATACCCCCCCCCACACACACACACCCCCAGAAACACACACCCCCCATACCCCCCCCCCACACACACCCCCAGAAACACACACCCCCCATACCATCCCCACACACACCCCCAGCAACACATACCCCCCATACCCCCCCACACACACCCCCAGAAACACACACCCCCCCATACCCCCCCACACACACCCCCAGAAACACACACCCCCCATACCCCCCCCACACACACCCCCAGCAACACACACCCCCCATACCCCCCCACACACACCCCCAGAAACACAAACCCCCCATACCCCCCCCCACACACACACACACCCAGAAACACACACTCCCCATACCCCCCCCACACACACCCCCAGCAACACACACCCCCCAAACCCCCCACACACACCCCCAGCAACACACACCCCCCATACCCCCCCACACACACCCCCAGCAACACACACCCCCCATACCCCCCCACACACACACCCAGAAACACACACCCCCCATACCCCCCCACACACACCCCCAGCAACACACACCCCCCATACCCCCCCACACACACCCCCAGCAACACACACCCCCCATACCCCCCCACACACACACCCCCAGTAACACACACCCCCCATACCCCCCCCACACACACCCCCCCAGAAACACACACCCCCCATACCCCCCACACACACACCCCCAGCAACACACACCCCCCATACCCCCCCACACACACCCCCCCAGTAACACACACCCCCCATACCCCCCCCACACACACCCCCCCAGAAAATCACACTCCCCATACCCCCCCCACACACACCCCCAGCAACACACACCCCCCATACCCCCCCACACACACACCCCCAGCAACACACACCCCCCATACCCCCCCACACACACACCCCCAGTAACACACACCCCCCATACCCCCCCCACACACACCCCCCCAGAAACACACACTCCCCATACCCCCCCCACACACACCCCCAGCAACACACACCCCCCATACCCCCCCACACACACACCCCCAGTAACACACACCCCCCATACCCCCCCCACACACACCCCCCCAGAAACACACACTCCCCATACCCCCCCCACACACACCCCAGAAACACACACTCCCCATACCCCCCACACACACACCCCCAGCAACACACACTCCCCATACCCCCCCACACACACCCCCAGCAACACACACTCCCCATACCCCCCCCACACACACACCCCCCCAGAAACACACACTCCCCCATACCCCCCCCACACTCACCCAGAAGCACACACCCCCCATACCCCCCCCACACACACACACCCAGAAACACACTCTCCCCATACCCCCCACACACACACCCCCAGCAACACACACCCCCCATACCCCCCCCACACACACCCCCAGCAACACACACTCCCCATACCCCCCACACACACCCCCCAGAAACACACACTCCCCATACCCCCCACACACACACCACCAGCAACACACACCCCCTATACCCCCTACACACACACCCCCAGCAACACACACTCCCCATACCCCCCCCACACACACACCCCCAGAAACACACACTCCCCATACCCCCACACACACCCCCAGCAACACACACTCTCCATACCCCCCCCCCACACACACACCCCCAGCAACATACACTCCCCATACCCCCCCCACACACACCCCCAGCAACACACACTCCCCATACCCCCCCACACTCAATCCCCCAGCAACACATACTCCCCATACCCCCCCCCCCACCCCCCACACACCCCCAGGAACACACTCTCCCCATACCTCTGCCTTTATATCTTCCATTAAATACAGAGACCAATGCTCTACACAACATCAAGATTTGGTTTCATTAGTGCCCTGTACAACTGAAGCATAACTCCCTACTTCCGCCTTTCCATTCAACAATAATATTCCATTGTTGCTTAATTCCTTGCTTATCTGTATTCTAACCTTTTGTAATCTATGCAAAATGCAGGAATGTAGGGTTGAAGTTACAATTAAGTCAGCCATGACCTTATCGAATGGTAGACCAGGATTGAGGGGCCAAATGGCCTTCTCCTGCTCCTACTATGCAGGTTCATGTGTCCTTGTCTCTCTTACCTTCTCTCTTCTGGTGCTACTTTCTCTTTGCTGCGCTCTTTGACCTCCCACTGCTCTTGAAGTGATAGATAGTATCATGGTATGGATCAAAGATCGGAAATACAAGTCAAAGTTGGCTCAGAGTGTTAAATTTTAAAAAATAAATTCAGTAACTCTCGGAATTGCTCCAATATGGATTATATTGCGACCTGACAGACAATGAAATGTTACGTCTTTCTCCAGACAGACATATCAGAGGAAGAAGCATTTGACTGTAATCTCTTGTGGAGATAATGGGAGCAGATTATCCTCTCAGCATGAGTCAAAGCTATGTTCCAGGCCTGGTTGTGGGTTCACCACTTCCAGGAGTATGAAAGGGACTGGGGTAAAAGGGCAGCTGAAAACTTGACCAGAATGGACTGGTGCTGAGTGTGTGAGGCATAACAAATAATGACAGCACCGTTGCCCCCTCCTCCCAACCCCAGTCACCACTCAAGTCTTGCCTTCTTTCTGATTGTTGAAGCAAGCTAAATCAGTGAAACCACAGCTGGAAGGGAAGGACAATCTCAGCTAAACTGCAGGATCCTGGAATCTGGGAACCAACTGCCGATTATATCCCAACTGGAATTACAAATGCCGTAATGTTTCAGTATCAATTCCTCACTGAGAAATTAAAGACTGGCTTGTACATCTGATCCTAACTTCCATTTCTCATTCCCTTCTCTTTTCCGCTCTGTGTGGGTGTGTGTGCGTGTACTTTATTATATTCCTCCTGTTTAATAGCTAACAAACTCTCTCTTTAACTGAGGAAAGCCTTTGGATCAGGAGGAGGTATCAGTAAGGGGAAGGATGCTAGCTGGAGGAGGGCTGCTGTGACCAGCCTAAGGGACTGAATGAAGGAAGGGATCCAGTTCCTCCCTCCCCACCCAGTGCTGGGGGCATTCCGTCTGGAATTTAACAAATGGGGCTCATGCCCAGGGAGTTCCCAGTGGGGATGGAGAACAGTAAATGTGGAAACATCACACAGGGTCTAGTCTTAACAATAGAGGATAGAGTGACAGAAAGACAGACAGAGACAGATAGAGAGATAGATAGATAGATAGATAGATAGATAGATAGAGAGATAGACAGAGAGATAGACAGAGAGATAGATAAATAGATGGATAGATAGAGAGAGAGGTAGATAGATAGATAGATAGAAAGATAGATAGATAGATAGGTAGGTAGATAGATAGATAGATAGAGAGAGATAGATAGATAGATGGATAGAGAGAGAGGTAGATAGATAGATAGAGAGAGAGGTAGATAGATAGGTAGAGAGAGAGAGAGATAGATAGATAGATAGATAGATAGATAGATAGATAGATAGATAGATAGAGGTAGATAGATAGATAAAGCGAGAGGTAGATAGATAGACAGGTAGATAGATAGACAGGTAGATAGATAAATAGAGAGAGAGAGATAGACAGATGGATAGAGAGAGAGGTAGATAGATAGGTAGATAGATAGATAGGTAGAAAGAGAGAGATGGATAGATAGAGAGAGAGAGGGGTAGATAGATAGATAGATAGATAGAGAGAAAGGTAGATAGAGAGAGGGATAGATAGATAGAGAGAGAGATGGATAGATAGATAGACAGGCAAACAGGTAATTGGTAGATTGAAAATTTAACAGAGCGATGACAATACAAACAAAAGCAGTAATTATAATTCAGAACAATTTGAGACAATCATTTAAATAATAACACATGATCGCACAACACACAAATATCAAGGATCCTGTCGAAATATGAAATAATTAAAGGATTGCCCAATCACAAGTATTTCAGTAGACGGTTAACATGATGCAAAATACAGATTGCGTTGACAGGATACAAAGTGAAGGGTCCATGTGCTGTATTAAAGTTGACAGATGGAATACTGTCAGTGTGAGGTGATGTTGATATTGAGGGTTATGGGTCAGTTTCACCTGATATTCCCCCGGAGCCCCTGGATCCCCAGTCCCACCACCTTACAGTGAGAAACGCCAGCTCTGACAGGGAGGGGAAGCCTGTCCTTGCTGATCTCTGACTCCAGTATTGCGCCTGGCCTTCCTGTTCCAATCCTGGGTCCTTGGCCATTCCCTCACCCCCACGACCCCTGCCACTGCCTCCCCCCCACACGACCAGCCATGGCCCCTCTCTGGGGCTTTGGGAGAGTCACTGCAAATGCAGATTCTGCTGCCGTTATCTTCAAACCTAAATATCACACACCTTCCGGCTAGTGAAATAAACTGAGGCTTCCTTTCATCGCAAACAACTAAACCTCGCTTACTGTCAGGCTCACTGCGGAACACTTCACCTGAGTTAATTTGATTTATTATTGTCACGTGTATTAGCATGCAATGAAAAGTATTGTTTCTTGCGCTATACAGACAAAGCATACTGTTCATAGAAAAGGAAAGGAGACGGTGCAGAATGTAGTGTTACAGTCACAGCGAGGGTGTAGAGAAAGATCAACTTAATGCGAGGTAGGTCCATTCAAAAGTCTGACAGCAGCAGGGAAGAAGCTGTTCTTGAGTCGGTCGGTACGGGACCTCAGACTTTTGTATCATTTTCCCAAAGGAAGAAGGTGGAAGAGAGAATGTCCGGGGTGTGTGGGGTCCTTAATTATGCCGGCTGCTTTTCCCAAGGCAGTGGGAAGTGTAGACAGAGTCAATGGATGGGAGGCTGGTTTGCATGATGGATTGGGACACATTCACCACCCTTTTGGAGTTCCTTGCGGTCTTGGGCAGAGCAGGAGCCCAGACCAAGCTGTGATACACCCAGAAAGAATGCTTTCTATGGGGCATCTGTAAAAGTTGGTGAGAGTTGAAGCTGACAAGTCAAATTTCCTTCGTCTTCTGAGAAAGTAGAGGCGTTGGTGGGGCTTTCTTAACTATAGTGTTGGCATGGTGGGGGGACCAGGACAGGTTGTTGGTGATCTGGACACCTAAAAACATGAAGTAGATCACATGACCCCCTTCAGACCCTGGGCGGCACGGTAGCACAGTGGGTTAGCGCTGCTGCTTCACAGCTCCAGGGTCCTGGGTTCGATTCCCGGCCTCGGGTCTCTGTCTGTGTGGAGTTTGCATATTCTCCTCGTGTCTGCGTGGGTTTCCTCCAGGTGCTCCGGTTTCCTCTCACAGTCTGGCACCATGGTTGGCACTACTGCCTCACAGCGCCAGGAATCCAAGTTCAATTCCCAGTCACTGCCTGTGTGGAGTTTGCACATTCTCCCCGTGTCAGCGTGGGTTTCCTCCGTGTGCTCCGGTTTCCTCCCACAGTCCAAAGATGTGCGGGTTAGGTTGATTGGCCATGCTAAAAAATTGCCCCTTAGTGTCCAGGGGGACACTAAGGGTAATACATGAGATTGCAGGGATAGGCTCTGAGTGGTCAGTGTAGACTGGATGGGCCAAATGGCCTCTTCCTTCTCCAAGTTTCTCTGACAGGGGTTGAATTCTCCCTGGGAACCCCAGTCCAGACAAGGGCCGATTTGACTGCGTCTGGAAACAGGCCTGTTGTCAAAGATAAAACTTCATCAACGCAGACAATGGTGGTCCCTCACCCTGCGGGACACGTGACTGGCTAACAGTGTTTCATTCATGACTATCGCTGATGTCTGGAGTTTGGAATGAGCGCGATGCCGGCTTTGAACCCTTCAGTTGTTCAGCCGACAATTCTGACAATGTGCTATCTGTCAGCCACCCCCAGCCTGGCTCACTGCTCTCCATTCAGTGACACACACACACACAAGACAAGTACAAACTCAACTCACCGTGTGTTTGGTTGCTGCCTTGCCACCCATAATGGGAGGAGGGATTAGTATTTAAAAGGGTGGAAAAGCTGCAGTGTGCTACGGTGCAGAGGGACCTGGGTGTCCTGTCCTGGGGGCCAGTTGGAATATAATGTGGCAGATGGAGTACAATGTTAGCAAGTGTGAGGTTATCCACTTTGGTAGAAATAATAGTAGGAGGGATTACTATTTAAAGGGCGAAAAGCTGCAGCATGCTACGGTGCAGAGGGATCTGGGCGTCCTTGTGCACGAGTCGCAGCCTGCAGGTGCAGCAGGTGGTCAGGAAGGCGAATGGGATGCTGGCCTTCATAGCGAGGGGGATTGAATATAAAAGTAGGGAGGTCTTGCTGCAACTGTATAGGGCATTGGTGAGGCCGCAGCTGGAGTACTGTGTGCAGTTTTGGTCGCTGCACTTGCGCAAGGATATTTTGGCCTTGGAGGGGG
This sequence comes from Carcharhinus amblyrhynchos, assembly GCF_965287045.1. Taxonomy (NCBI): domain Eukaryota; kingdom Metazoa; phylum Chordata; class Chondrichthyes; order Carcharhiniformes; family Carcharhinidae; genus Carcharhinus; species Carcharhinus amblyrhynchos. Next base: position 18,232,461 of record NC_137358.1, read on the forward strand.
TGCAGAGGAGGTTCACTAGGCTGATACCGGAGATGAGGGGGTTGGACTATGAAGAGAGACTAAATAGACTGGGTCTGTACTCGTTGGAGTTTGGAAGGATGAGGGGGGATCTTATAGAGATGTATAAGATAATGAAGGGGATGGATAGGGTAGAGGTAGAGAGATTCTTCCCGCTTAGAAAGGACAGTAGGACTAGAGGGCACAGCCTCAAGATAAGGGGGGGGGCAGTTTAGATCGGAGTTGAGGAGGAACTTCTTCACTCAAAGGGTGGTGAATCTCTGGAATTCTCTGCCCATTGAAGTGGTGGAGGCTGCCTCACTAAATATTTTTAAGACGCGGGTTGATAGGTTTTTGATAAGCGAGGGGATTAAGGGTTATGGGGAGAGGGCGGGAATGTGGAACTGATCCACTTCAGATCAGCCATGATCTTATTGAATGGCGGGGCAGGCTCGAAGGGCTAGATGGCCGACTCCTGCTCCTATTTCTTATGTTGCCTCTGATATGTGAGAATAATATTTGGCATTCCCCTGTCAGAAGGCAAGAAGCCACCACTGAACCTCCCACTATCAACATCCAGGGGGTTACCATTGACCAGAGGCTGAGCTGGGCTAGCCATATAAACACTGTGGCTACCAGCACGGGTCAGGGGCTATGAATTCTGTGCTGGGGACTATGTGATTGTGTCGGAGGAGAGGGTGCGGAGGAGATTCACCAGGATGTTGCCTGGGATGGAGTGTTGAAGTTATGAAGAGAGGTTGGATAGGTTTGGGTTGATTTCATTGGAGCAGAGGGGCGACCTGATCGAAGTAGATCATAGAAGCCCAGTGCAGGAGGCCATTCAGCCCATCGAGCCTGCTGCTATCCCACCCAAGCTCTAGCCCCACAACCCCATGCATTTACCCTAGCCACATTAAGGGACAATTTAGCGTGGCCATCCCACCTAACCCACTCATCTGTGGACTGTGGGAGGAAACCGGAGCACCCGGAGGAAACCCACGCAGACACGGGGGGAATGCGCATACTCTGCACAGACAGTGACCCGAGCCGGGAATCGAACCCGGGTTCCTGGCGCTGTGAGGCAGGAATGCGAACCACTGTGCCACCCAATGTTATGAGGGGCATGGACAGAGAGCAACTGTTCCCCTTAGTTAAAGGGTCAGTTACGAGGGGGTGGGAGGTTTAGGGGGGATTTGAGGAAAAACATTTTTACCCAGAGGGTGGTGAGGGTCTGGAATGCGCTGCCGGGGAGGGTGGGGGAGACGGGATGCCCCACATCCTTTAAAAAGTACCTGGGTGGGCACTTGGCACACCATAAGATTCAGGGCTCTGGGCCGAGTGCTGGCAAATGGGGTTGGATGGGAGGGCAGGTGTTTATTGAAATCATAGAAACCCTACAGTGCAGAAAGAGGCCCTTCGGCCCATCGAGTCTGCACCGAACACAATCCCACCCAAGCCCTACCCCCATATCCCTACACACTAATCCCTCTAACCTACACATCTAGGGACACTAAGGGACAATTTTAGCACGGTCAATCAGCCTAACCCGCACATCTTAGGGAGGAAACCGGAGCACCTGGGGAAACCCACGCAGACACGAGGAGAATGTACAAACCCCACACACAATTTCTAATGTGTTGGTACAAACTCGATGGGCTGTGCCCTCTAGTCCTGCTGTCCTTTCTAAGCGGGAAGAATCTCTCTACCTCTACCCTATCCATCCCCCTCATTATCTTATACGTCTCTACACTTTATGATTCTATGCTTCTGGAGTCTATGGGTAACGCACCTCCCGACTCCCCAAAGCCTGTCCACCATCTACAAGGACACAAGTCAGGAGTGTGATGGAAAACTCTCCGCTTGCCTGGATGGGTGCAGCTCCAACAACACTCAAGAAACTCAACACCATCCAGGACAAGGCATCCACAAACACTCACTCCCTCCAGTGCTGTGTGTACCACCTACTAGATGCACTGCAGTAACTCATCAAGGCTCCTTCATCATCACCTTCCAAACCCACGACTTGTACCATCGAGAAGAACAAGGGCAGCTTTCACATGGGGAACTCCGCCACCCAGAGGTTTGCCCACAAAGCCATGTGCCATCCTGACTTGGAAATACATCACTGTCCCTTCAACGTCAAAACTCTGTCCCTAACAGCACTGTGGGTGTACCTACACCAGCTCACGTGCACGCAGATTGCCAAGATGCAGAAGGAGGCCACTCGGCCCACCTCGTCCGGGCTGGCCCTTTGAATGGGGAATGCGCCCTATTCCAATCCCACCTTCTTCCCGTCAATCGTTCTTCCTTTTTCAATGGCATGTCTGATTCCCGTTCGAATGCTTCAGTTGAACCTTCCTCCCCTGAAGATGGGTCAAGGAGGTGGTTCCCCATCTCTCAAGGGCAATTGGGGATGGGTTAAGATTGCTGGCCTAGCGAACGATGCCCGCATCCCATAAAAAATTTGGAGAACAGCAAATTCCATTGTCCTATTGCACCCAGGGGCTGGAGAAATCCAGCTACAAATTCGAACTTGACCTAATGATCTACGGTGGGTGGGGTGGATGAGGTTGCCTTTCACCCTTGTACGCCTGGGTTAGGGAGGGGAAGCCCCAGTCACGGATCCCACTCCTGATCACTTTCACACGACTCGCATCCATCCCCCACATCTCACCTTCCACCCTTTCCTGCTGGAAGTCATGGAATGGGATAGCACGGAAGGAGGCCATTCGGTCCATGTGGCCTGTGCCAGCTGACAACAGGGCCGAGCTCAGCTGCAATGCACCCCTATCCTGAATAGTCCAAATCTGGGATCCCATTGGAAGTGAGACCCTGATGTGACCCAAATGGAAATCCCAGCTAACTCTTCCTCCACTAATCTGTAAATCTTAAAATAGAAATCCAATCTGATTTTCCAGTTTGCTGATGACACCACCGTAGTGGGTCGGATCTCAAACAATGATGAGACGGAGTACGGGAATGAGATAGAGAATCTGGTGAACTGGCAACAATAATCTCTCCTTCAATGTCAACAACACAAAGGAGATTGTCATTGAGTTCAGGAACCATAAAGGAGAACATGCCCCTGTCTACACCAACAGGGATGGAGTAGGAATGGTTGAGATCTTCAAGTGTTTAGGTGTCCAGATCACCAACACCCTGTCCTGGTAACACCCCCCATGCCGACACTATAGTTAAGAAAGCCCCACCTCTACTTTCTCAGAAGACTAAGGAAATTTGGCATGTCCGCTATGACTCTCACCAACTTTTACAGATGCCCCATAGAAAGCATTCTTTCCGGTTGGATCACAGCTCGGTCTGGGCTCCTGCTCTGCCCAAGACCACAAGGAACTACAAAAGAACAAAGAACAAAGTCAGCCTGGGAAACAGGCCCTTCGGCCCAACGAGCCCGCGCCGCCATCTCAACACCACCTCTCCACCCACGACCCCTGTCTAATGTTTTATGGCCATCCAGATTGAGGGAAAACTGATTTAGGGACAATTTATTCCTGCCAATCAGCCTAACAGCACATCTTTGGGGTGTGGGAGGAAACCGGAGCACCCGGAGAAAACCCACGCAAGCACGGGGAGAATGCGCAAACTCCCACAGACACCGACCCAAATCCATGTGTCTGCACAGCAATCAGTGATAGTCACTGAGCTGTCGTCTTGCCCAGTATCTGGTCCAGTTTAGGCGCACACTAACGACATGAAGCACTAGGCCAATCTCGAACAACCAAGAGCAGCCCCAGTACGACCCATCGCGTGTATGCCCCTCGTTGGACACGAGGTGGACCCACTTAAAACCTGTGAATGAAAAGAGAAAAACATTATTATCATACTATACCCATTTACATTACCAGGGACGCCCCAATGCTAATGACCCTTATTTAAAACAATCTCCTATATCTTCCCATCTCCAACTCAGTCATGTGCCTGTCTAAGTTACTCTTAAATGACTCCAGCGTGTTTGCCTCCACCACCTTACTTGGCAGAGCATTCCATACCCCCACTACCCTCTGTGTGAAAAACCTCCCTCTAATATCTGTGTTATACCTCTCCCCCCTCACCTTAAGTCCATGGCCCCTTGTCCTACGTGTCTCTATCATAGGAAATAGCTTCCCTCTGTTTACTCTATCTATACCCTTCATAATCTTATATACCTCTATTAGATCCCCCCTCAGTCGGCGTCTTTCAAGGGAAAAGAGCCCCAATTTCTTCAATCTTTCCTCATACCCCAGTCCTTCCATACCAGGCAACATCCTGGTAAACCTCCTCTGCACTCTCTCCAGAGTCTCCACGTCCTTCCGGTAGTAAGGCGACCAGAACTGGACGCAGTACTCCAAATGCAGCCGAACCAACATTCTGTACAACTGCAACATTAGACTCCAGCTCTTATATTCTATACCCCTTCCTATAAAGGCTAACATACCATAGGCTTTCTTCACCACACTCTCCACTTGCACTGCCACCTTCAAAGACTTGTGCACTTGCACCCCCAGGTCTCGTTGCGACTCTATACTCCTTACAGGCTTACCCTTTATCATATAACTCCCCCCTACATTATTCTGGGTCGTGAATGTGGCCCAATCCATCACACAAACCAGCCTCCCATCCATTGACTCTGTCTACACTTCCTGCTGCCTTGACAAAGCAGCCAGTATAATTAAGGACCCCTCCACGCACCCCGGACATTCTCTGTTCCACCTTCTTCCTTTGGGAAAAAGATACAAAAATCTGAGGTCACGTACCGACCGACTCAAGAACAGCTTCTTCCCTGCTGCTGTCAGACTTTTGAATGGACCTCCCTCGCATTGAGTTGATCTTTCTCTACACCCTCGCTGTGACTGTAACACTACATTCTGCACCCTCTCCTTTCCTTCTCTATGAACAGTATGCTTTGTCTGTATAGCGCGCAAGAAACAATACTTTTCATTGAATACTAATACATGTGACAATAATAAATCAAATGCCACTGGTATCAGAGTTACAGTTTTAAGTTTATTTGTTAGTGTCACAAGTAGGCTTACATTAACACTGCAATGAAGTTACTGTGAAAATCCCCTAGTTGCCACATTCTGGTGCCTGTTCGGGGACACTGAGGGAGAATTTAGCCAATGTACCCAATTAGCACATCTTTCAGACTGTAAGAGGAAACCCACGCAGACACGGGGAGAACATGCAGACTCTGCACAGACAGTGACCCGAGCCGGGAATCGAACCCGGATCCCTGGCACTGTGAGTGAGCAGCACTGTGCCACCGTGCTGATCTCTACTGGGGTCTGACCATTTTGAAGTGGTTTATCTTCTGGGTGGAGATTCACAGTGAATACTTCACTCCGACTGGAGGAAGCAGGAGGGGATGGCGAGGGAGGAGGAATTAGAGAGAGTGGTCGGAATTCTGAAAGGACTGACTGTGTGGAAATTTATGGTAATGATTCCGGAGCTGCTGGGAGTGGGTGGGCTCTCGGAGAGAGAGAGGAACATTGCTGCTTTCTCAGGGCAGTGAGACTATGTTGGTGAGTAAACCCTGCTCCATGGGGGAACACTACTTCCTGATGGGGGCTGGAGGAGGCTGATTGGTGCTGGCCTGTCGCTGTGTGTGGTCCCCATCCCTCCGACCCCCATCACTGCAGCTCAGAGAACATTTCAGCAACTCATATCCCACTGCGGAGACATCTGTCTGACAAAGGGATCTGTCTACAGCAGGGATCTGTCCTTAGAGGGATCTGTCTATTGGAGGAATCCATCTATTGAAGGGATCTGTCTCTGGAGGGATCAGTCTACTGGAGGATCTATCCCTGGAGGAATCAGGTTATTGGAGGGATCTGTCTTTGAGGGATCAGCCTCTTGAAGGGATCTGTCTCTGGAGGCATTGGTCTATTGGAGGGATCTGTCTCTGGAGGGCTCACTTTATTGAAGGGATCTGTCTCTGGAGGGATCTGTCTTTGAGGGATCAGTCTATTGGAGGGATCTGTCTCTGGAGGGATCGATCTATTGGAGGGATCTGTTCCTGAAGGAATTGGTCTATTGGAGGGATCTGTCTTTGAGGGATCAGTCTATTGGAGGGATCTGTCTCTGGAGGGATCGATCTATTGGAGGGATCTGTTCCTGAAGGAATTGGTCTATTGGAGGGATCTGTCTTTGAGGGATCAGTCTCTGGAAGGGATCTGCCTCTGGAGCTATTGATCTATTGGAGGGATCTGCCTCTAGAGGGATCAGTCTATTGGAGGGATCTGTCTTTGAGGGACCGATCTATTGGAGGGATCTGTCTTTGAGGGGCCGATCTATTGGAGGGATCTGTCTTTGAGGGATCAGCCTCTTGAAAGGATCTGCCTCTGGAGCAATCGATCTATTAGAGGGATCTGTCCTTGGAGGATTCAGTCTATTGGAGGGATCTGTTCCTGGAGGGATCGGTGTATTGGAGGGATCTGTTTATGGAGGGATCGGTCTATTGGAGGGATCTGTTTCTGGAGGGATCGGTCTATTGGAGGGATCTGTTCCTGGAGGGATCGGTGTATTGGAGGGATCTGTTCCTGGAGGGATCGGTCTATTGGAGGGATCTGTTCCTGGAGGGATCGGTCTATTGGAGGGATCTGTTTCTGGAGGGATCGGTCTATTGGAGGGATCTGTTCCTGGAGGGATCGGTCTATTGGAGGGATCTGTTCCTGGAGGGATCGGTCTATTGGAGGGATCATTCCCAAATCCTGGCTGGTAGAGCTGATAAACAGGTGGGTGATGTGTGCATTTTATGGAAGAAAAACAGAAAATGCTGGAAAATCTTCCCAGGTTTGGCAGAATCCGTGGAGAGAGAACAGAGCCAACGTTTCGAGTCTAGGTGACCCTTCCTCAGCTCAGTTCATCCAGACTCGAAACGTTGGCTCTATTCTCTCCTCCACAGGTGCCGTCAGACCCGCTGAGATTTTCCAGCATTTTCTGTTTTTTGCTTCAGATTCCAGATTTATCTTATGTGAGTTTTATGGATTCATTTTAAGCAAAATCCTTCGTACAGACTGCAGGAAAATGTATCCTGAGGGGAGGCGAACGTGAGCTGGATGATGGGCAGCGCCGTGGCACAGTGGGTGAGCACTGTTGCCTCACAGCGCCGGGGACCTGGGTTCGATTCCCGGCTCGGGTCACTGCCTGTGCGGAGACTGCACATTCTCCCCATGTCTGCGTGGGTTTCCTCTGGGTGCTCCAGTTTCCTCCCACAGTCCAAAGATATGCAGGTTAGGTTGATTGGCCGTGCTAAATTGACCTTAACATCAGGGGATTAGCAGGGTAAATATGTGGGGTTATGGGGATAGGGTCTGGGTGGGGTTGTGGTCGGTGCAGACTCGATGGGCTGAATGGCCTCCTTCTGCACTGTAGGGTTTCTATGCTGGATTCCACCCTGAATTCAACAATCTATCAGAGGAATATTGAAGTTAAATCACTCACTGTGACACCAAGCTGAACCCCGCTCACAACAGAGCAACCCCACCTCCTTCCTCAGAAGGCTAAGGAAATTTGGCATGTCCGCTACCACTCTCACCAACTTTTACAGATGCCCCATAGAAAGCATTCTTTCTGGTTGGATCACAGCTTGGTCCGGGCTCCTGCTCTGCCCAAGACCGCAAAAATGGTCATGAATGTAGCCCCAATCCATCACACAAACCAGCCTCCCATCCATTGACTCTGTCTACACTTCCCACTGCCTCGGGAAAAGCAGCCCAGGACCCCCACGTACCCCGGACATTCTCTCTTCCATTGGGAAAAAGATACAAAAGTCTGAGGTCCCGTACCGACTGACTCAAGAACAGCTTCTTCCCTGCTGCTGTCAGACTTTTGAATGGACCTACCTCACATTGAGTTGATCTTTCTCTACACCCTCGCTGTGACTGTAACACTACATTCTGCACCCTCTCCTTTCCTTCTCTATGAACGGTATGCTTTGTCTGTATAGCGCTCAAGAAACAATACTTTTCACTGCATACTAATCCATGGGACAATAATAAATCAAATCAAATCAAATCCCTCAGGTTATCCAGGGCAAAATGCCCAACTGTGTGCCCATCATCACTTCTATTGTTTCCTCATTGAGTCGAACCCCCATCCAGGCCAAAGATCACCACATCCCTTCCAAGCACCAACCCAATGCTTTCCCGTCCCTAACAGGATTAATCTCAGCCTCCACTTCCTCCCTCAGCCCCAACACCGTGCCTCCTCTCTCCCCGGTTCACCCCCTGCCCGCCCTCGCCCCACCCACTGTCACCAGCTCACTCTGCCCCTCACCCACTGGGGTAACGGGGTCCCATTCCTGTTTAACACACTGTGTCCTTCAGCATGCTGGAAGTGTAGGGGGTGGGGTGGGGGGGGGGGTTGGTTTACTGTCCCTCCCGCAATGGGAATCGTAGGGCGTGGGGGAGGGCAAGATATTCCGGTTTTGGGATGAGCACGGCCAAATAAATCCAGCCCCCACTGTTCAGTTGCTCTGAGTTTGACTGTCCAGGTCTGGTAACTGATCTACGCTCACTGTGCTTGATTGGTTTAGGCTGGGTGTTGACTCTGCAAAAAGTAAACAGACACTCAAAAGATGCAGGAAGCTGAGAACAGGGAGTAAATATTTTAAAGTATTTTATAAAACTCTGTTAAGAAAGTTCTGATGCACTTAGAAATGAGTGTCATCTTTCCGTTTCTTTGAGTCATAGAACATAAAACATAGAACACTACAGCACAAACAGGCCCTTCGGCCCACAAGTTACGCCAATCATATCCCTACCTACCAGGCCATAGAACTATCTATAACTCCCAATCCCTTTAAATCCCATGTACTTATCCAGAAGTCTCTTAAAAGACCCTATCGAATCCACCTCCACCACCACCGACGGCAGCCGATTCCACTCAGTCACCACCCTCTGAGTGAAAAACTTACCCCTGACATCTCCTCTGTACCTGCTCCCCAGCACCTTAAACCTGTGTCCTCTCGTAGCGACCATTTCAGCCCTGGGAAATAGCCTCTGAGAATCCACCCTATCTATTCCTCTCAACATTTTATAAACCTCTATCAGGTCACCTCTCAACCTTCGTCTCTCCAGGGAGAAGAGACCGAGCTCCCTCAACCTATCTTCATAAGGCATGCCTCCCAATCCAGGCAACATCCTTGTAAATCTCCTCTGCACCCTCTCAATAGCTTCCACATCCTTCCTGTAGTGAGGCGACCAGAACTGCGCTCAGTACTCCAAGTGGGGTCTGACAAGGGTCTTATAAAGTTGCAGCATTACCTCCCGACTCCTAAACTCAATCCCTCGATTAATGAAGGCCAGTACACCATACGCCTTCTTGACCACATCCTCCACCTGCGAGGCCGATTTAAGAGTCCTATGGACCCGGACCCCAAGATCCTTCTGCTTCTCAACACTGCTAAGACTCCTACCCTCGATATCGTACTCCTGCATCCCGTTGGAAGTCAATGAAATATATTTCACATGTGGGCGGCACACTGGTGCAGACTCGATGGGCTGAATGGCCTCATTCTGCATCGGATTCTCTGATTCTATGTGGGTGGCCCAGCAGTTAGCCTTGCTGCCTTGTAGTGCCAGCAACCTGGGTTCAACTCTGGCTTTGGGTCACTGTCTGTGCACATTCTCCCCATGTCTGCATGGGTTTCCTCTGGCTGCTCCGGTTTCCCCCCCACACTCCAAAGATGTCGGGTTTAGGTGGATTGGCCATGCTAGATGCTTGAGATTAGAGGGATAGGACGGAGGGGAGGGCCTGGGTGGGATGCTCTTTCCAGAGAGTCAGTGAAGACTCGATGGGCTGAACGGTCTCTTTCTGCACTGTACGGACTCTATTTTCTAGCTGTGTATACAACATACAACAGGAAACGACTGTATTCCTCGCTTTGTCACGATTAGTCCAGCTGGTGCAAGGTTGCCTGATCAGAGTGAGAATCTGGGCAGGAGAATTCAGTATGTTTAATGGAAAAGGATGAGGGGAGGGTGTTTTTAAGATTAATTTCATTGTAAAACAGGGACTCCTTTCCAAGGAAGTGTAGTTTGGGATGACGGTGCTGGACTAATGAGTAGCTTAAATCTCCCTGTGGAGTTTATTAAAAAATTGGCCATGCTAAACTGCCCCTTAGTGCCAGTAGGATTAGTAGGGTGAGTACATGGGGTTATGGGTGGCGCGGTGGTTAGCACAGTCGCCAGGGACCCGGGTTCGATTCCCGGCTTGGTCTGTGCGGAGTCTGCACATTCTCCCCGTGTCTGCGTGGGTTTCCTCCGGGTGCTCTGGTTTCCTCCCACACGATGCCAGCATTGGACTGGGGTAAAACAGAAACCAAACACGTTTATTTGTAGCAAAAGCCCCGAGCTTTCGGGACAGCCTCGTCCCCTCGTCAGGTGGGATTTCTTTCTGTTTTTCCCTCCCGTGCTCCCAAGATTAGGTGGATTGGCCGTGGTAAGTTGCCCCTTAGTGCCAGGGGGATTAGCTAGGGGTTATGGGGATGGGGCCTGGGTGGGATTGTGGTCAGTGCAGACTCAAGGGGCCAAATGGCCTCCTCCTGCACTGTAGGGGTTGTATAGGACCTGGGCAGTATTGTTTCCAGTGCAGATTTGATGGGCAGAATGGCCTCCTCTAGGGTTTCTGCGATTTGTTGATGCCTGCTCAGGATCAGGATCGGAACTGAACTGTGACCCGGACAAATGCCAGTCACTTCCAGCTGCCCTCAGTTCTAAGGGGGGGGTCACAGTGCCCACCCCTCAGCCTACACTGTAGCTCTCCTCGTTTCCTCTCTACTTGGTCAGTGAGACGTCAAGAACTGTCGAAACAGCGCAGTCACCTCAAAAGTTCCAATGCGGTTGCGATGAATTCAGTTGCTGAGGAAAGGACCATCGTTCCCACTCTGTTATCAACATAGAACAGTACAGCTCAGGCCCTTCGGCCCACAAGTCATATCCCTACCTACCAGGCCTATCTATAGCCCTCAATCCCATTAAATCCCACATACTCATCCAGAAGTCTCTTAAAAGACCCCAGCGAGTTCGCCTCCACTACCACCGACCGATTTCACTCCCTCTGAGTGAAAAACTTACCCCTGACGTCCCCTCTGTACCTACTCTCCAGCACCTGAGTCCTCTCGTAGCCACCATTTCAGCCCTGGGCAACTAGCCCCCGAGAATCCACCCTCTCAAACGTGGGATCTGATCGAATTCTCAGTGTGAATCCCAGTTTTGAACATTTCCATTTCCTCCACAGAGTGAATCGAGTGTAACAGTCAGCATGGAGCGACAATCTGCTTCCTCACCACGCTTTGGGAGACAGAGCCTGAGGCCCAGTCTGGAACCTCTGTCGCGCAGTGAGGGCCACACGTCACCCAAACTCTTCCAGAATCTCCCGTGGTGTGACCTGGGGACGAGGCAATGCCCCCTCAGTCCCATCTTAAGGCGTAAAATTGGGGCCAGCTGCTTTTCACAGCGCGCCAACTCGCTGCCAACTGACGCCACCCAAGGCCGTGTCCCTGGACCGTCTCAAATACCCGTCTTTCAGAGCGAGGCTGGGCGACCTCTGAACCCTGCTCCAGCGGCAAGGTCACCTCCGAGTTGGATGCTCGAATCCCAAAGCCCGGCAAGTTCTCGGTGCCCACACGAATCGGAGGCGACCAGTTCTCCGGTTGCTGCCCGGCGCAACGCGTTGAACAGACTTGGCAACGGGAAGACACCCACCATCAGGCCCTCCCTCAGATACAAGGATTTGACCATCGGAGAAGCACAGAGACAAAAGGCCAACTTGGATGAGCTGATTAAACAAGCTACGGTGCTATTATATCACAACCCGGAGGGAGATACGGACCCAAACGTTGCCTCAAAGCTGCGCTCTGCGGAATCAGAGCGGAATACATCGAGCTTCCAGCTAGCAACTCACTGCGACAGCCTGACAAAGGCCTCCGAGGTTAAACCCACAGGCTTAGAATGCTTGGATTCCCATTTCTGGTTAGACTCTGCCCTTCTCAACTCCCAAGTCCCGCCTATGAAGCAAAAGGCAAACCAAACTCCCACCTCGCTGCCACTCAGCCCCGCGCAAGGCGACGGGCTGGCCTACCCCAGGGCTCGCCCCAGCCATCAGGCCTCGTTCCACACCGGCTCGCCAAGGCCAAGTCTACGATTCCCCTCCAGGGATGAGAAACCTTCCCGAGATGAAGAGAGACCAAAAATCAAGGGAGGGGCGAGTCTGGAGTGTCCCAGCCTCATCCCCACTCCAGGTGCCAGTAACTTCCCGAGGTTAGGGCCTAAAGGCAAATTAAGCGATGGAAGGTCGCCTCCCACTGGGTATAGATCGTTCGCAACATGCCAAGGTTCGAAAAGTGTCGGGCTTGAGTATAACAGCCTTATCCCCGCCCGAGATGTCCGATTTCCCAGCGATAAGCAACAGTCACGTCCAGAAGATAGGTCAAGGGTGAGAGGTCATCTCCCATCACCTCCCATTGAAGGTGGACCACCAAATTCACCTCACGGCACGAGCGCCATCAAACAAGATTCTGAGCTATCTACACCCACACTGTACACCAATATCACCAGGCGATTGCAAAGGGGGCGACCCAGGGTTGCTTTAGCCTTAAGCGATGACAGACCACTGCCCAGTTTGGGGCCTTTGAGTTTGGAGATGAACGGTAGCCAGAGGGAGCAACGAGACAACTCCAAAACTGTCGGGTTTTCGCCAAGAGAAAAGAGGGGAAGAGCTTCACACAAAGGTTAGGCTAACGTAAATATGAAACTCTCATTCTCTCACATGATAGAGGTTTACAAGAGGCACGGACAGAGTAGATAATCAGATGCTCTCTCCTAGGGTAGAAAAATCAAGTACTGGGGGGCATAGGTTTAAGGTTCGTGGGGGAAAGTTTAGTTAAGATGGCGGCGCGGGCTTGTTGGGCCGCAGGGCCTGTTTCCTGTCCTGTGTTGTCCTTGGTTCTAACTAAACTAAGTAAGAAGTCTCACAACACCAGGTTAAAGTTCAACAGGTTTATTTGGTAGCACAAATCACTAGCTTTCGGAGCTTCGCCCCTTCGTCAAGTGAGCGGGAGTTCTATTCACAAACACTCACAGTTAAATTAGGGTTAGGAACCTGAATTGGGTTAATTGACCTGTAACCTCTGGTAGTTTAATGGGTTGACAATTTGATATAAACCTGTCAATATTGTCGATACTTCGAAGGCAATGTGTTAAATTCAGTATTTCAATGGAATCTAAACACCTTGACGCTTGCATAGACATTAGACGTTGAGAAAAGCTTAATCTGGGCCTATAATCCTTTTATTTTAATGATCTTTAATCCCATTATCCTGATAGGTCCTGTAATCCTTCGTAGCGTAATGGGGCATGTAATCCCCTTGCAGTTTTTTGGGGTCAGTATTCCCGACTATCTTATTCGGGCCTGGTTATTTATTGGAGTCTGTAATCCCTGGTAGTTTTTCGGGGTCTGGGTTACTGTAATCCTGGATGTGTTAATCCCAAATTTTTATTGAGTTCAAATTTCAGCATCTGTGCTCGGATTTGAACCCGGGTCCCTGGAGCATTACCTTAGCTCTCTGGATTACTACACAAAGAAATCCTACAACGCCAGTTTAAAGTCCAAACAGGTAGCAAACGCCGCAAGCTTTCGGGACAGCCTGTCCCTTCATCAGTTGGCTAGGAGCTCTCTGGATTACTAGCCCAGTGACAATCCCATTACACCCCCCCCCATCAACTTCCACAAAGAGTGGGGGCTGGGGTGATGAGTTAAAGAGTGGGTAGATGGGGTGGGATAGCTATTCCTGCCACTGCGGAAGCCCAGAGTGACTGCGACGGAATGGAACTCTCCCATGGTAACCATGGGAGACAATGGCAGTGGTCGGCAGGCTGGGGGCAAGGAACTAGGCCTCACTTGCTACCAGTATTATTGGAGGAGAACGTTAGCAAGTGTGAGGTTATCCACTTTGGTAGAAATAATAGTAGGAGGGATTACTATTTAAAGGGTGAAAAGCTGCAGCATGCTACGGTGCAGAGGGACCTGGGCGTCCTTGTGCACGAGTTGCAAAAACCCAGTCAGCAGGTGGTCAGGAAGGCGAATGGGATGTTGGCCTTCAGAGCGAGGGGGATAGAATATAAAAGTAGGGAGGTCTTGCTGCAGCTGTATAGGGCATTGGTGAGGCCGCAGCTGGAGTACTGTGTGCAGTTTTGGTCGCCGCACTTGCGCAAAGATATTTTGGCCTTGGAGGGAGTGCAGAGGAGGTTCACTAGGCTGATACCGGAGATGAGGGGGTTGGACTATGAAGAGAGGCTAAATAGACTGGGTCTGTATTCGTTAGAGTTTAGAAGGATGAGGGGGGATCTTATAGAGACGTATAAGATAATGAAGGGGATGGATAGGGTAGAGGTAGAGAGATTCTTCCCTCTTAGAAAGGACAGTAGGACTAGAGGGCACAGCCTCAAGATAAGGAGGGGCGGTTTAGATCGGAGTTGAGGAGGAACTTCTTCACTCAAAGGGTGGTGAATCTCTGGAATCCTCTGTCCATTGAAGTGATGGAGGCTGCCTCGCTGAATATATTTAAGTCACGGGTTTTTGATAGACAGGGGAATTAAGGGAGAAAGTGGGAAAGTGGAACTAATCCACTTCAGATCAGCCATGATCTTATTGAATGGCGGGGCAGGCTCGAAGGGCTAGATGGCCTACTCCTGCTCCTATTTCTTATGTTCTTATGACCCACCATCGTGATGCTAGCTGGAGGGTGGCGGTGCGGGGGGAGCAGGGCGGTGCTGACGGAGGGAATCCCCAATCCCAAAAATCTGGCCTACAGCCTAAATCGGGGCCTACCTGAAGAGTTAACTGCCTCAAACCCTTCACCCTTTTTTTGATCGGGGGGGGGGTGTCACGCTTGTCGGCTGCGTAGCAGTGCGAGCCACGGGGTGGGTGGGGGGGACCGACAGTAAGCGTGCCCAGAGCTTGGGCAGCTACGGGGCGTTGTGGGAAGCGAGCCTGGAGTACGCCCAACATCAGGGTGGTGACGTGCAGGGTACGGGGCTTTCTGCTCCACAGCTGTTAGCAGTTCTGTTATCAGTCTGCTCCACGTGCCTTGCGTCTGGGAGATACAGACCAGACGCCAATGGGAATGAGGTTTGCCAAGTAACTGAGTGCGTCACTGATTCCTATCAGCCCGTGTTTGTTTCAATCTATCGCAAAATAGCCCAGCTGTGAGTATGGATTTTTATTAACCGTGCTGTTTTACAACATGTTATATTTCAGTAGCGCGATTCCTGTTGCCTCGCAGCTCTGCCTAGAGTTCTCCCTGTGTGGGGTCCCCCTCCGGGCGCTCCAGTTTCCCCCAAAGGTGTGCTAAACGTGCGGGAGATAGGATGGGTGAGGGGTGAGTCTCGGGTAAGACACTCTTTCAGAGAATCGATGGGCCAAATAGCCTCCTTCTGCACAGCAGGGATTCTGTGGCTACGGTCTGGAGTGTATGGAGAGCGAGAGAGTGAACGGTGGGTGCACTGGAAAGGAGAAATGTTTGGGGGGGGGAAACGGGTCCCCGGGAATCACAATCCATTGATTTGGTTTTGGAATGGCTTCGGATGGTGGGAGAGCGATAGATAGCGAGGAAGGTATGGAGAAGGGGAGTGAGTGAAAGAAAAAGTGTGGGAGTGAGATGGGGGGGCAAAGTGAGCGGGGCACAGGTTTCCAGGGAATGGGGGGAGGCAGTTGCTGGGGTGTTTTCATTCATGGGACATGGGCATCACTAACTGGTCAGCATTCATTGCCCACCCCTAGTTGCCCTTATCCAGAGGGCAGCTAACATTGTTGTGTCTCTGGAGTCACATATAGGCCAGACGGGGTAAGTACAGCAGATTTCCTTCCCTTAGTAACCCAGATGCGTTTTTCCGACCCTGGTTTCAGGGTCATCTGTAGATTCTTAACTCCAGATTTTTTTTAACCAAATTCAAACTGCAGCAGGCGACGGTGCAGAGGGACCTGGGCGTCCTTGTGCATGAGTCGCAAAAACCCCAGCCTGCAGGTGCAGCAGGTGGTCAGGAAGGCGAATGGGATGTTGGCCTTCATAGCGAGGGGGATTGAATATAAAAGTAGGGAGGTCTTGCTGCAGCTGTATAGGGCATTGGTGAGGCCGCAGCTGGAGTACTGTGTGCAGTTTTGGTCGCCGCACTTGCGCAAAGATATTTTGGCCTTGGAGGGAGTGCAGAGGAGGTTTACTAGGCTGATACCGGAGTTGAGGGGGTTGAGCTATGAGGAGAGGCTGAATAAACTAGGCTTGTACTCGTTAGAGTTTAGAAGAATGAGGGGAGATCTCATTGAGACGTATAAGATGATGAATGGGATGGATAGGATAGAGGTGGAGAGGCTCTTCCCGCTCAGAAAGGACAGTAGGACTAGGGGGCACAGCCTCAAGATAAAGGGGGGGCGGTTTAGAACGGAGTTGAGGAAGAACTTCTTCACTCAAAGGGTGGTGAATCTCTGGAATTCTCTGCCCGTTGAAGTGGTGGAGGCTGCCTCGCTAAATATTTTTAAGACGCGGGTTGATGGGTTTTTGATAAGCGAGGGGATTAAGGGTTATGGGGAGAGGGCGGGAAAGTGGAACTGAGACACGACAGATCAGCCATGATCTTATTGAATGGCGGGGCAGGCTCGAAGGGCTAGATGGCCTACTCCTGCTCCTATTTCTTATGTTCTAAATTCCACCGTGACAGGATTCGAACCCGGGTCCCCCAGAACTTTAGCCGATTAATAGCCTAGCAACGCCAGAGGGGGCTTCCACAGCTAAAGAAAGGATTGTCCAGTCAATTTGACCAGGCGGGTAGCGCAGGGTTAACGGGAATGGGAATCGTGTGAGTGGCAGCAAGGTGCAGAGGGCACTGGAGTCGTGGAGAGCGTCAGGGAGTGCGGGAGCTGGGAGCCCCGTGAGCGGCGTGTTTGAGACGTTAGGGACGGATAAGGAAAAGCTGTGGTTCACCGTCAGGTGGGTGACGGTTTGGCTTGAGGACGAGGCAGTCTCGTTGAGGGATAGACAGAAGCAGCACGGAGTGAAACAGAGACTAGAAGGAGTAGCGACTGTGTTACTGCCCCAAAGCGGGAATGTAACCGTCAGAGCAATAAAAACAATTCCTCGCACCTTCTTCCCAGCACCTGAACTTCCAGTCAGCTCTGAGCCTCACAGCATCACAGACTATTAATAGAAACAGCCTGTTTCTATGCTGCCCTATGAGTTTTACAGAGTGATGTTGGCAGCTTGTAACCACTGGTGTGAGAGATCTAACAGTGAGTGCAGTGTGGAGGTTCTATCATCCACATTCAACACAGCCCATCAGACCGATTTGATCTGATTTATTATTGTCGCATTGTATTAACATGCACTGAAAAGTATTGTTCCTTGCGCGCTACAGACAAAGCATACCGTTCATAGAGAAGGAAAGGAGAGAGTGCAGAATGTAGTGTTACAGTCATAGCGAGGGTGTAGAGAAAGGTCAACTTAATGCGAGGTAGGTCCATTCAAAAGCAGCTGGGAAGAAACTGTTCTTGAGTCGGTCGGTACGTGACCTCAAACTTTTCCCAAAGGAAGAAGGTGGAAGAGAGAATGTCCGGGGTTCTTAATTATTCTGGCTGCTTTTCCGACGCAGTGGGAAGTGTAGACGGAGTCAGTGGATGGGAGGCTGGTTTGTGTGATGGATTGGGCTACATTCATGACCATTTTTGCGGTCTTGGGCAGAGCAGGAGCCCAGACCAAACTGTGATACAACCAGAAACAATGCTTTCTATGGGGCATCTGTAAAAGTTGGAGAGAGTCTTGGCAGACATAAGAACATAAGAAATAGGAGCAGGAGTAGGCCATCCAGCCCCTCGAGCCTGCCCCGCCATTCAATAAGATCATGGCTGATCTGAAGTGGATCAGTTCCACTTTCCCGCTTTCTCCCCTTAATTCCCCTGTCTATCAGAAACCTATCTACCCGTGTCTTCAATATATTGAGCAAGGCAGCCTCCACCACTTCAACGGGCAGAGAATTCCAGAGATTCACCACCCTTTGAGTGAAGAAGTTCCTCCTCAACTCCGTTCTAAACTGTCCCCCCCCTTATCTTGAGGCTGTGCCCTCTAGTCCTGCTGTCCTTTCTAAGCGGGAAGAATCTCTCTACCTCTACTCTATCCATCCCCTTCATTATCTTATACGTCTCTATAAGATCCCCCCTCATCCTTCTAAACTCCGATGACATGCCAAATGTCCTTGGTCTTCTGAGAAAGTAGAGGTGTTGGTGGGGCTTTCTTAACTATAGTGTCGGCATGGGGGGGGGACCAGGACAGGTTGTTGGCGGTCTGGACACCTAAACACTTGAAGCTCTCTGCTTCCTGCATCATTCATTCATTGTTTCATCCTCCTCACCCTACCTGCCCATTCCTGACTGCCTCGTCCTAAATTCTGCTGATCCGGAGATGCTGGCGTTGGACTGAGGTGAGTCCCACTCACCTGATGAAGGAACAGCGCTCCGAAAGCTCGTGGTTCCATAGAACATAGAACATTACAGCGCAGAACAGGCCCTTCGGCCCACGATGTTGCGCCGACCAGTTAAAAAAGCAATGACCCTCTAAGCTAAACCAATCCCTTTCCATCCATAAACCTATCCACGGATCTCTTAAACGCCCCCAAACTAGACGCATTTACAACTGCAGCAGGCAGGGCATTCCAATCCCTCACCACCCTCTGGGTAAAGAACCTACCCCTGACATCCGTCCTATATCTACCACCCCTTAATTTAAAGCCATGCCCCCTCGTGCTAGCTTTCTCCATCTGAGGAAAAAGGCTATCACTGTCCACCCTATCTAAACCTCTAATCATCTTATATGTTTCAATAAGATCCCCTCTTAGCCGCCTTCTTTCCAGCGAAAACAACCCCAAATCCCTCAGTCTCTCCTCATAGGACCTCCCCTCCATACCAGGCAACATCCTGGTAAACCTCCTCTGCACCCTCTCCAAAGCCTCCACATCCTTCCTGTAATGTGGGGACCAGAACTGCACACAATACTCCAAGTGTGGCCGCACCAGAGTTTTGTACAGTTGCAACATGACGCTGCGGCTCCTAAATTCAATCCCCCTACCAATAAACGCCAAGACACCGTATGCCTTCCTAACAACCTTATCTACTTGATTCCCAACTTTCAGGGATCTATGTACACATACACCTAGATCCCTCTGTTCATCCACACTATTCAGAGTCCTACCATTAGCCCTATACTGTTCCAAATAAACCTGTTGGACTTTGCCCTGGTGTTGTGAGCCTTCTCTACTGGAAAAGTCCCTCAACTGAAAAATAACCAGGATTCTTGGCTGCCTGCTCAGTCTCTTCTGTTGGAGAGCAGTGATACACGGGTACATTGTGAGTGGACAACCCATCGCCGGCTGCAACCATGCTGGTTAATACAGATTGTGTCTGCACATTCTCCCCATGTCTGCGTGGGTCTCCTCCGGGTGCTCCAGTTTCCTCCCACACTCCAAAGATGTGCTGGTTGGGTGGATTGGCCGTGCTAAATGTACAAGGCTAGGGGGCTAGGGCACGAGGAGTGGACCTGGGTAGTTACCCTTGCAGTGAGTCAAAGGGCAGTACACAGCACAGGAACAGGCCCTTCAGCCCTCCAAGCTTGCACCGCTCGTGATACCCCCCCCAAACTAAAACCGTGAAATCCATATCCTTCCATTCTCATCATGTATTCGTGTAATTTCCTCTTAAATGCTGCTATCGCACAAGATCTCACACTGGAGGATGTGGTCAAGAAGGCGTGTGGTGTACTGGCCTTCGTTAATCGAGGGATTGAGTTTAGGAGTCGGGAGGTAATGCTGCAACTTTATAAGACCCTTGTCAGACCCCACTTGGAGTACTGTGTGCAGTTCTGGTCGCCTCATTACAAGAAGGATGTGGAAGCTATTGAGAGGGTGCAGAGGAGATTTACAAGGATGTTGCCTGGATTGGGAGGCATGCCTTATGAGGATAGGTTGAGGGAGCTGGGACTCTTCTCCCTGGAGAGACGAAGGTTGAGAGGTGACCTGATAGAGGTTTATAAAATGTTGAGAGGAATAGATAGGGTGGATTCTCAGAGGTTATTTCCCTATTTACAAGATGATCAGAGGGTTAGATAGGGTGGACAGTGAGAGCCTTTTTCCTCGGATGGTGATGGCCAACACGAGGGGACATAGCTTTAAATTAAGGGGTGGTAATTATAGGACGGATGTCAGAGGGAGGTTCTTTACTCAGAGGGTAGTAAGGGCGTGGAATGCCCTGCCTGCAGCAGTTGTGGACTCGCCAACTTTAAGGGCGTTCAAATGGTCAGTGGATAGGCATATGGATAACATTGGAATAGTTTAGGTTAGAGGGTCATTAGATTGGTTCCACTGGTCGGCGCAACATCGAGGGCCGAAGGGCCTGTACTGCGCTGGAACGTTCTATGTTCAGGGCTGAAATGGTCGCTACGAGAGGAGACAGGTTTAAGGTGCTGGGGAGCAGGTACAGAGGAGATGTCAGGGGTAAGTTTTTCACTCAGAGGGTGGTGAGTGAGTGGAATCGGCAGTGGTGGTAGAGGCGAACTCGCTGGGGTCTTTTAAGAGACTTCTGGATGAGTACATGGGATTTAATGGGATTGGGGGTTATAGATAGGCCTGGTAGGTGGGGATAGGATCGGCGCAACTTGTGGGCCGAAGGGCCTGTTTGTGTTCTATGTTACCCAGGGCAGCGCGTTCCACTCACTCTGTGTAAAAAAACTCGCCTGGCACATCTCCTCGAAACTTACCCCCACGCACCTCGAACCTACGTCCCGGAGTATTTGACTTTTTAAAGTATTGTCATTATCGATGCGGCGATCTGCGTTTTATCTGGTGCCAGAACCCCGCAACTCCTCACTCTGGGGGAGAGAAAATGAGGCAAACAGCAGCAGGGTGAGAATGCTGTCTATCAAGGGTTAACAGTAGCTGGGAACTGCGGCTGGTACACAAGTGATTCGTATCACTGAATCTGCTCCAAATCCTCGTGTGTGTGTGTGTGTGTGTGTGTTGCGGGCAGGGGATTGAGGCTGGGGACTGTGTGGTGGGGGGGGGGGGTGGTCTCAGCTGTTCAGTGGGAGGAGGCTGCCTCTCTCTTGAAGGGTGTGGAAGGGAGGTACAGGAGCTGGGATGCTGGAGCCAGAATCAATTAATATTCTGTCCACGTGACGCCAGTGTCAGGCAAAATCTCTGTGGCCCAGGTTCCCGGGAAACACAACAGTATCAGGTCGTATCGATATCATATCAGCGAGGTTCCGACGGCCGGCTGGGAAGGAGAGGAGGATAATCCTTGTGGGTGTGAGCAGCCCAGATGTGGAAAGGTAATTGTCCCCCATTTCTTTGTTGCGTTCTGTGCTAAGGATGGGTGTATTCTCCCTGATCCATCTGTCTCCCGGCCACTGAATCTGATTCCTGTTCGATATTAACATATTTTCCCACAGCTTGTTAACCGGGATGTCTCCCAGCTCCGAAAACCGAGCAAACCAATTTTGCTCTGGGAGCGTTTAATAATTGACGACTTGAAGTCCGCGCGATGCCTGACAAAATTCATCCCCTTTAATTATCTTTTTAAATGCATCTTTTTAAATGCAAATTTGATTGTCCTCCTGACGCGAGTGGCCGTTCGCAGCCCGCCCCACGTTTGGTAGCTTTGTCTCGAATGCTTTTAATTACAGCTTGTCTCAGCGTCTGCTGCTCCCTCCCAGAGACTGACAAGTCAGTGGGGAAATCTCGTCAGCTCGCGGGGCAACGGGAGGTTTGCCAGCGTGAGTCTGGGCACGGACGGTGCCACCCGTTAACGGGCAGGTCCAAGCGTGCAGACGGCGCTGTGCGGACAGCGGATCGGGGTCTCTGTCGCCGACAAACTGTGCTTATCCTCAATAGTCCAGTAGCCTGGACAGTCCAAACCCGGTTTCCGATAAGACGGGGGAATTTCAGGGTTATGGGGAGAAAGCGGGAACAAGGACAAAGAGCAACACGGCACGGGAAGCAGGCCCTCCGGCCCAATGAGCCATCTTAACAGTGTGTTTTTCCCCCTCCACCCTTGACCCGTGTCTATGCTTATGGTACCCCCCCCCCATTGGAAACCAGCGTGCTGTGGAACTGACCCCCATCAGATCAGCCATGATCTTATTGAATGGCGGGGCAGGCTCGAGGGGCTAGATGGCCGACTCCTGCTCCTATTTCTTATGTGTGGGTTAGGTTAATTGGCTGTGCTAAATTGGCCCTGGTTTTTTGGGGGGGTGGAGGTTAGCAGGGTAAATATGTGGGGTTACGGGGATAGGCTGGGATTGTTGTCGGCGCACACTGGGTGGGCCAAATGGCCTCCTTCTGTATGGTAGGGATTCTACGACCAACCGCACAGCAGTTGCAGGGGTTGTTGTTGTGGGGGGGGGAGTGGGGGGGGGGGTGCGACTTTACACTCTTCCAACACAAGAAAGAAAAAGCCGGTTAACAGCAAAACCGTGCGCCAAACTGACTCTTTCCAAGTTCCGTTCAATGAGGAGAGTCGGAGTGAATGTAAACCCTGCCCACTCAACCTGGCTGACGAACGCTTGAGCAGCTCTCGGTGTATCCCAGAATCCCTGCGTCTCTGAGCGTGCTTCAATCTCGCAGTCAGATGGAGTACAGGCGGAGACATTCGCTCTCCAAAAACGTCCTGACAGGGAAGAGCTCCCCCTTTAAAAAAAGGTTCGGAAGGGTTCCCGACCCCCGGAGACTGTCCTCTTCAATCCCAGTTGTGGAGTGGAATTTAGCCCAGTGGCAGGGCCGAAACCAGCCGAGATATTGATTTCTAAGCTGTCAGATGGTAAAGCAACGCAGGAGAACTGTCCCCCCGCAGTGTTGAACCATACAAACTGCAGCTCCGCAATATCCTTCCAAAGGGGTGGTCTGATCCGGGGTAGAAACCCCCACCCTGGAACTTTCGTACAGGAGAACCCGGGGAGAACTTGATCAGATTCTGAGAGGCATAGCCGAAATCCATTCGGCCCATCAAGTCTGTACCCGCCACAATCCCATCCAGGCCCTATTCCTGTAACCCCCGCGTACTTACCCTGCTAAACCCCCCCTGAAGCCAAGAGGCAATTTTTAGCGTGGTCAATCAACCTAACCCGCGCGTCTTTGGACTGTGGGGGGAAGCCGGAGCCCCCGGAGGAAACCCACGCAGACACGGGGAGAATGTGCAAACTCCACCCGGTGACCCGAGGCTGGAATTAAACACGGGCCCCCTGGCGCTGACAGTCAGCAGTGCCAACCACTGTGCCACCGTGCCACCAAAAGTGAGAAGATCCCTGTTCCAATGGGGTACACTTGGAAATACCCTCTCTGAGATGGGTCACCGTGGTTTGGGTTTATCAGTAAGATAGGCGGGAACAGTGAGAGCCTTTATTTTAATTGTATCTCAGTTGCGAGACGTCCAATTCTAAAAGGAACTGACAGTGAGTTTGCCTTACATTAAAACACAAGGAGTAGGGGAAGGCCATTCAGCCCCTTTGGGCCAACTCCAACATCCAAAATCTGCTAGCCCAGCCTTAATATTCACTGGCCCGACTTCCGCTGCCCTCTGAGGGAGGGAGTTCTAATTCTCGCAAAGAGAAAAGAGTTCCGTCTCTGGCTTAAATGGGAAGCCTTTCTTCCGAAATAATGTCCCCTTGCTCTCGATT
Organism: Carcharhinus amblyrhynchos; assembly: GCF_965287045.1. NCBI lineage: Eukaryota > Metazoa > Chordata > Chondrichthyes > Carcharhiniformes > Carcharhinidae > Carcharhinus > Carcharhinus amblyrhynchos. The sequence continues at coordinate 18,256,162 of NC_137358.1, forward strand.
CCCCAACAAGGGCAAACAACCTCTTAACAAACACCCTATCAATCCCCCCTCAATGTCTTATTCATTGTAGTAAGATCGCCTCTCACTCACCAACGAGTAGAGGCCTGGCTTGCTCAATCTTACCCCGTAAGGCAAACCCCTTCATCCCAGGGTTCAGGCGAACCTTCCCTGAACTGCCTCCAATGCAGGATTGGAGTGTCACGTAGAAACATAGAGGATAGGAGCGGGAGGAGGCCATTCGAGCCTGCTCCACCATTCATTATGATCATGGCTAATAGCCCAATCCTGCTTTCTCCCCATAACCTTTGACCCCTATTCCCTATATCCAGCCGCCTCTTGGATACATCCAATGTTTTGGCATCGACTACTTCCTGAATCCCACAGGCTCTCCGGGTGAAGAAATATCTCCTCATCTCCGTCCTAAATGGTCTACCCTGAATTCTCAGACTGTGACCCCCCTGGTTCTGAACTCCCCCACCATTGGGTACATCCCCCCTGCATCTCCCCTGCCCAGTCCTGGTAGAATTTTATAAATCTCTATGAGATCCTCCCCTCATTTGCAAAAACAATCCTAACCTGGTGGATGGGGGTAAGGCAGTTGACGTGGTGTATATGGATTTTAGTAAGGCGTTTGATAAGGTTCACCATGGTATGCTTCTGCAGAAAATGCAGATGTATGGGATTGGGGGTGATCTAGGGAATTGGATCAGGAATTGGCTAGCGGATAGGAGACAGAGGGTGGTGGTTGATGGTAATTATTCATCATGGAGTTCAGTTACGAGTGGTGTGCCTCAGGGATCTGTTTTGGGGCCACTGCTGTTTGTAATTTTTATTAATGATCTGGATGAGGGTATAGTTGGGTGGATCAGTAAGTTTGCTGATGACACCAAAGTCGGAGGTGTGGTAGATTGTGAGGAAGGGTGTCATAGTTTGCAGGGTGACTTGGACAGGTTGCAGAGCTGGGCCGAGAGGTGGCGGATGGAATTTAATGTGGAGAAGTGTGAGGTAATTCATTTCGGTAGGAATAACAGATGTGTTGAGTATAGGGCTAACGGGAGGACTTTGAATAGTGTGGAGGAGCAGAGGGATCTAGGTGTATGTGTACATAGATCCCTGAAAGTTGGGAATCAAGTAGATAAGGTTGTTAAGAAGGCATACAGTGTCTTGGCGTTTATTGGTAGGGGGATTGAATTTAGGAGTCGCAGCGTCATGTTGCAACTGTACACAACTCTGGTGTGGCCGCACTTGGAGTACTGTGTGCAGTTCTGGTCCCCACATTACAGGAAGGATGTGGAGGCTTTGGAGAGGGTGCAGAGGAGGTTTACCAGGATGTTGCCTGGTATGGAGGGGAGGTCCTATGAGGAGAGACTGAGGGATTTGGGGTTGTTTTCGCTGGAAAGAAGGCGGCTAAGAGGGGATCTTATTGAAACATATAAGATGATTAGAGGTTTAGATAGGGTGGATAGTGATAGCCTTTTTCCTCGGATGGAGAAAGCTAGCACGAGGGGACATAGCTTTAAATTAAGGGGTGGTAGTTATAGGACTGATGTCAGAGGTAGGTTCTTTACCCAGAGGGTGGTGAGGGATTGGAATGCCCTGCCTGCTGCAGTTGTAGCTGCGCCTAGTTTGGGGGCGTTTAAGAGATCCGTGGATAGATTTATGGACGAAATGGGATTGGTTTAGATTAGTGGGTTAGTGTTGTTTTTTTTTAAAAGCTGGTCGGCGCAACATCGTGGGCCGAAGGGCCTGTTCTGCGCTGTAATGTTCTATGTTCTATGTTCTAACCTGGTCAATCTCTCCTCATACATCAGTCCCACCATCCCCGGAATCAGCCTGGTAAACCTTCACTCTCTCGAGAGCAAGAACATCCTTCCCCAGAAAAGGAGACCAGAACTGTACACAATACTCTAGGTTTGGCCTCACCAAGGCCCCTGTATAACTGTAACAACACATTCCTGCTCCTGTACTCCAAACCTCTCGCAATGAAGGCCAACATACCATTTACCTTCTTTACCGCCTGCTGTACCTGCATGCTTACCTTCAGTGACTGGTGCACAAGGACACCCAGATCCCTCTGCACACTCCCCTCTCCCAATCTACACCCATTCAGGTAGTCATCTGCCTTCTTGTTTTTGCTTCCAAAGTGAATAACCTCACATTTATTGGTTGAGTGTTGTTGGAACTACACCCATCCAGGCAAGTGGGGGTTGTTCCATCACACCCCTGACTTGTGTCTTGTAGACGGTGGACTGGCTTTGAGTATCAGGAGGAGGGTTACTCGTGACGGGCTCAGTTTCTGGTCAATGGTAACGCCCAGAATTTTGGTAATCCCGCCCATATCCCGTAAAGTTGCAGGAAGGCTTGTTAAAGATCGAGTGATTGGGATGATCAGATTCCCGACTTTAAAATATCCCGCGATTAAAAAGGATTAAAAAGTGCTGTAACTGTCTCACTGGAAGAAAATCCCAAATGATGTAAATTGCTCCTGGTAGGGATTCTTGTAGAACGTTCCTGAAAGTTATCCCAAAGCTTCTCACGGGTTGGCTAAGTATTACGTTGCGGTAACAAACAGATCTGTTCTGATCTCATTAAATGGTGGGCAGGCTTGAGGGGCTGAATGGCCTGCCCACTGCTCCTAACTTGTATGTTTATAAACTCTTTAAGAAGTATTTTGTTGGTCCACTATTTAGAACATAGAACACTACAGCACAAACAGGCCCTTCGGCCCACAAGTTGCACCGATCATATCCCTACCTACCAAGCCATAGACCTATCTGTAACTCCCAATCCCATTAGATCCCATGTACTCATCCAGAAGTCTCTTAAAAGACCCCAGCGAGTTCGCCTCTGCCACCACTGCCGATTCCACTCACTCACCATCCTCTGAGTGAAAAACTTACCACTGACATCTCCTCTGTACCTGCTCCCCAGCACCTTAAACCTGTGTCTTCTCGTAGCGACCATTTCAGCCCTGGGAAATAGCCTCCGAGAATCCACCCTATCTATTCATCTCAACGTTTTATAAACCTCTATCAGGTCGCCTCTCATCCTTCGTCTCTCCAGGGAGAAAAGTCCCAGCTCCCTCAACCTATCCTCATAAGGCATGCCTCCCAATCCAGGCAACATCCTTGTAAATCTCCTCTGCACCCTCTCAATAGCTTCCACATCCTTCCTGTAGTGAGGTGACCAGAACTGTGCACAGTACTCCAAGTGGGGTCTGCCAAGGGTCAGTTGCTACGTAACCTCAGACTTTTGTATCTTTTTCCCGTAGGAAGGAGGTAGAAGAGGGGATGTCCGGGGTGTGTGGGGTCCTTAATTATCCTGGCTGCTTTGCCCAGGCAGTGGGAAGTGTAGACAGAGTCAATGGAGTTTACCAAAAGCATCACAGCAATGGGAGATACCTTGCCCGCTCTCACACTGAATGTTTAAATCCTTAGTACTGGACACATTATTTGCTTGTGATGTATTACTGACTCTGTTCGTGGGCAGACTTGACCTACTTTTATACCATTTCCTTAAGCGACCTGTGCTGTAATAGATGAAACATCCTGTCTCTTTACACCCTCAGGCTTCAAGGGAGCGATTGCCAGAACACTGAGAACACTCCACTTCAATCCTAGGCTATCGATTGGCTTTTTGAAAATCTTTTCACTCTGAATTTCCTTCTCGTTTTGAAATTCCTTTTGCCTTCACTGCTGTCTGCGTCTTCCCACCCGAGCTGTCGGGGGGTGTCATTTTGTACATTCAGGAGCTCCTGTCCGCCCTTTCCAGCTCTCTCCATCCCCAATACCATCCCCAACCCCTTCTTAGCACTGATATCTGCCTCTGCTAATAGCTTTCTCTGGATGGCCTCGTTATTTACCCCGCAGACTAACCGGTCCTGCGGCATATTGTTGTGAGTGTCTCCAATGTTGCCGTGCTCTGGGATTTGTCCTAACCTGGTAATATAACATAAGAACATAAGAAATAGGAGCAGGAGTAGGCCATCTATCCCTTCGAGCCTGCCCCGCCATTCAATAAGATCATGGCTGATCTGAAGTAGATCAGTTCCACTTTCCCACTTTCTCCCTTAATTCCCCTGTCTATCAGAACAGTACAGCACAGGAACAGACCCTTCACCCACCACGCTGAGTCTAACATAGCGTGAAATTAAACTAATCCCTTCTGCCTGTCCTTCATCCATACCCCTCTATTCCTTATACATTCGTGTGAATTAGAGAATCCCACCGGAGGCCATTTAGCCCATCGAGTCTGCACCGACCACAATCTCACCCAAGCCCTATCCCCATAACCCCATACATTGACCCTAGCTAATCCCCCTGACACTAAGGGGCAGTTTAGCACGGCCAATCCACCTAACCTGCATCTTTGGGAAGAAACTGGAGGAAACCCACGCAGACACGGGGAGAATGTGCAAACTCCGCACAGGCAGTGACCCGAGCCAGGAATCGAACCCGGGTCCCTGGAGCTGTGAGACAGCAGTGCTAACCCACTGTGCCCCGCGGGAATCGAACCCGGGTCCCTGGCGCTGTGAGACAGCAGTGCTAACCCACTGTGTCACCGTGCCCCCCGGGAATCGAACCCGGGTCCCTGGCGCTGTGAGACAGCAGTGCTAACCCACTGTGTCACCGTGCCCCCCGGGAATCGAACCCGGGTCCCTGGTGCTGTGAGGCAGCAGTGCCAACCCACTGTGTCACCATAGAACATAGAACATAGAACATTACAGCGCAGAACAGGCCCTTCGGCCCACGATGTTGCGCCAACCAGTTACAAAAACAATGACCCACTAGCCTATACCAATCCCTTTTCGTCCATAAACCTATCCAGAGATCTCTTAAACGCCCCCAAACTAGACGCATTTACAACTGCAGCAGGCAGGGCATTCCAATCCCTCACCACCCACTGGGTAAAGAACCTACCCCTGACATCCGTCCTGTAGCTACCCCCCCTTAATTTAAAGCCATGCCCCCTCGTGCTAGCTTTCTCCATCCGAGGAAAAAGGCTATCACTATCCACCCTATCTAAACCTCTAATCATCTTATATGTTTCAATAAGATCCCCTCTTAGCCGCCTTCTTTCCAACGAAAACAACCCTAGATCCCTCAGTCTCTCCTCATAGGACCTCCCCACCATACCAGGCAACATCCTAGTAAACCTCCTCTGCACCCTCTCCAACGCCTCCACATCCTTCTTGTAATGCGGGGACCAGAACTGCACACAGTACTCCAAGTGCGGCCGCACTAGAGTAGTGTACAGTTGCAACATTACACTGCGACTCCTAAATTCAATCCCCCTACCAATAAACGCCAAGACACCGTACGCCTTCTTGACAACCTTATCTACTTGATTCCCAACTTTCAGGGATCTATGTACACACACACCTAGATCCCTCTGTTCATCCACACTATTCAAAGTCCTCCCGTTAGCCCTATACTCAACACATCTGTTGCTCCTACCAAAGTGAATTACCTCACACTTCTCCGCATTAAATTCCATCCGCCACCTCTCGGCCCAGCTCTGCAACCTATCTAAGTCTCCCTGCAGACTATGACACCCTTCCTCACAATCTACCACACCTCCAACTTTGGTGTCATCAGCAAATTTACTAATCCACCCAACTATACCCTCATCCAGATCATTAATCATTAATCGTTAATCGAACCCGGGTCCCTGGCGCTGTGAGGCAGCAGTGCTAACCCTCTGTGTCACCGTGCCCCCGGGAATCGAACCCGGGTCCCTGGTGCTGTGAGACAGCAGTGCTAACCCACTGTGTCACCGTGCCCCCGGGAATCGAACCCGGGTCCCTGGTGCTGTGAGACAGCAGTGCTAACCCACTGTGTCACCCAGGAATCGAACCCGGGTCCCTGGCGCTGTGAGGCAGCAGTGCTAACCCACTGTGTCACCGTGCCCCCGGGAATCGAACCCGGGTCCCTGGCGCTGTGAGACAGCAGCGCTAACCCACTGTGTCACCGTGCCCCCCCCGGGGAATCGAACCCGGGTCCCTGGAGCTGTGAGACAGCAGTGCTAACCCACTGTGTCACCGTGCCCCCCGGGAATCGAACCCGGGTCCCTGGCGCTGTGAGACAGCAGTGCTAACCCACTGTGTCACCGTGCCCCCTGGGAATCGAACCTGGGTCCCTGGCGCTGTGAGACAGCAGTGTTAACCCACTGTGTCACCGTGCCCCCGGGAATCGAACCCGGGTCCCTGGCGCTGTGAGACAGCAGTGTTAACCCACTGTGTCACCGTGCCCCCGGGAATCGAACCCGGGTCCCTGGCTCTGTGAGACAGCAGTGCTAACCCACTGTGTCACCGTGCCCCCGGGAATCGAACCCGGGTCCCTGGCGCTGTGAGACAGCAGCGCTAACCCACTGTGTCACCGTGCCCCCCCCGGGGAATCGAACCCGGGTCCCTGGAGCTGTGAGACAGCAGTGCTAACCCACTGTGTCACCGTGCCCCCCGGGAATCGAACCCGGGTCCCTGGCGCTGTGAGACAGCAGTGCTAACCCACTGTGTCACCGTGCCCCCTGGGAATCGAACCTGGGTCCCTGGCGCTGTGAGACAGCAGTGTTAACCCACTGTGTCACCGTGCCCCCGGGAATCGAACCCGGGTCCCTGGCGCTGTGAGACAGCAGTGTTAACCCACTGTGTCACCGTGCCCCCGGGAATCGAACCCGGGTCCCTGGCTCTGTGAGACAGCAGCGCTAACCCACTGTGCCACCGTGCTGCCGGGAATCGAACCCGGGTCCCTGGCGCTGTGAGATAGCAGTGCTAACCCGCTGTGTCACCGTGCCCCCGGGAATCGAACCCGGGTCCCTGGCGCTGTGAGACAGCAGTGCTAACCCACTGTGCCACCGTGCCCCCTGGGAATCAAACCCGGGTCCCTGGCGCTGTGAGACAGCAGTGCTAACCCACTGTGTCACCGTGCTGCCGGGAATGGAACCCGGGTCCCTGGCGCTGTGAGACAGCAGCGCTAACCCACTGTGTCACCGTGCCCCCTGGGAATCGAACCCGGGTCCCTGGTGCTGTGAGACAGCAGTGCTAACCCACTGTGTCACCGTGCCCCCTGGGAATCGAACCCGGGTCCCTGGCGCTGTGAGACAGCAGTGCTAACCCACTGTGTCACCGTGCCCCTGGGAATCGAACCCAGGTCCCTGGAGCTGTGAGACAGCAGTGCTAACCTACTATGTCACCGTGCCCCTGGGAATCGAACCCAGGTCCCTGGCGCTGTGAGACAGCAGTGTTAACCCACTGTGTCACCGTGCCCCCTGGGAATCGAACCCGGGTCCCTGGCGCTGTGAGACAGCAGTGCTAACCCACAGTCCAAAGATGTGCGGGTTAGGCAGATTGGCCATGCTAAATTGCCCCTTCGTGTCAGGGGGACGAGCTAGGGTAAATACACGGGGTCACCGGGATCGGGCCTGGGTGGGATTGTGGTCGGGTGAAGTATCTATTTAACCCCTTCATTTCTTTACTATTTTAGTTCGGTGGGACTGAAGATTTAGATTATATTTAGTGGCAATTAATTCTTACCATAGTGGGCACTTACCAAGACAGTTTAGTAATTAACTTGGTTCATCGACCAATTTAGTTATTACTTAAACAAAAGAGGGTTGGCACAAATTAAATTCCGTCCCAAAAACGTGTGGCTTGTTCAGTGGAACGTGGTGAAATTATCATAACCAGGGAGCAGGTACTCAGTAAACTGAAGGGTTTGAAAGTTCCTGGGACCTGGTGGTCTACCCCCTGGGGTGTTAAGGGAAGAGACAGCAAAGACGGTGGATGCATTAGTTATGATATTCCTAAACTCCCTGGAATCTGGAAAGGTGGATTGGAAACATGAGAGACAAAAAGTGGGAAACTGTAGGCCAGTGGGCTTGTCCGCTGTGGCTCGAAGGTTGCTGGGGTTAACCAGTAAGGGTGCGGTGCGTCTGGAGAGCAACGCTTAATTCACCAGCGTCAACAGGGCTTTGTGAAGGACAAGTCTCCTTCGACAAACCTTTGAGAAGATAACCAGCGAAGCCGATAACGGGAATCTTGTTGCCTTTATCTATCTGGACTCACAGAAGGCATTTGAGAAGGTGCCACACAACAGACTGACCCAGAAGGTTAGATCGCAAAGGGTTTGGATATAGAGTAGTGGCTTGGATTGAGGATTGGTTGACTGACAGAAAGCAGAGCGTTGGGTCCTTTTCCAGTTGGCGATCCAGTGGGGTTGTAAGAACATAAGAAATAGGAGCAGGAGTAGGCCATCTCGCCCTTCGAGCCTGCCCCGCCATTCAATAAGATCATGGCTGATCTGAAGTGGATCAGTTCTACTTTCCCGCCCTCTCCCCATAACCCTTAATTCCCCTGTCTATCAGAAACCTATCTACCCGTGACGTAAATACATTTGGCAAGGTAGCCTCCACCCTTCAATGGGCAGAGAATTCCAGAGATTCACCACCCTTTGAGTGAAGAAGTTCCTCCTCAACTCCGTTCTAAACTGCCCCCCTTATCTTGAGGCTGTGCCCTCTAGTCCTGCTATCCTTTCTAAGCGGGAAGAATCTCTCTACCTCTACCCTATCCATCCCCTTCATTATCTTATACATCTCTATAAGATCCCCCCTCATCCTTCTAAACTCCAACGAGTACAGACCCAGTCTATTCAGCCTCTCCTCATAGTCCAACCCCCTCATCTCCGGTATCAGCCTAGTGAACCTCCTCTGCACTCCCTCCAAGGCCAAAATATCCTTGCGCAAGTGCGGCGACCAAAACTGCACACAGTACTCCAGCTGCGGCCTCACCAGTGCCCTGTACAGTTGCAGCAAGACCTCCCTGCTTTTATATTCAATCCCCCTCGCTATGAAGGCCAGCATCCCATTCGCCTTCTTGATCACCTGCTGCACCTGCAGACTGCGACTCGTGCACAAGGACGCCCAGGTCCCTCTGCACCGTAGCACGCTGCAGCTTTTCGCCCTTTTAAATAGTAATCCCTCCTACTATTATTTCAATCAAAGCGGATAACCTCACACTCGCACATTTGGGTCCCGTTGGGTTCTGTTCTCGAACCACAACTGTTTACGGTCTACGTCAATGACCTACGAGCAGGGACAAAGTGTGACCCAGTGAAATTTGCTGACGGTACAAAAATAGTGGGAAAGCATGTTTCGATGATGAGATTAAGAAAAATTTACGATGGATATTGACAGGCGAGGGGAATGGGCCAGAATCTGGCAGGTGGAGTTTAATCTGGAAAAGAGTACGCGGTTACCCATTTTGCCTGGAAAAATAAAAGGGCGAATTATTATTTGAACGGGAAATAGATTCTTTACACAGGATCTGTTCTTTACGCAGACGGGTGGCTGGGACGAGCTACAGGAGTAGAGGCGGGTACAATTCTGTCTTGTAAAAAAGTGTTCCGATAGTAAGATTGGATTTAGAGGGATGTGCGGGCAACTGGAGCTGGCTCAGTGGTTAAAAACCAAGGGGTAGCATTGGGCCGAAGGGCCTGTCTCCATGCTGTAAACCTCTACGACTCTGGTGACGTCAGCCGTCACTCTTGAGACTGCGGGCTTCCGGTCCTTTGGGAGAGGAATTTGGGAATTTCAGCAGCTCGGGAGTAATGCACGGGGGACGCAGGCTGCTGTACGATGGGTGAGGGAGACTAGAACATGCTGAGCCGTGTGCTGTGGTTACATAAAGCGCGTGACTAATGCTGGACATCTCCAGTTGGCAACTGAAGCGGAGTAAATTATCGCTGAGCTGGAAAAACAACACGCAAAGCACAGCCAATAAAATCGGGAGTGGGGGTAGGGGGGTGGGGGGGGTCCCTTCCCTCGTCTCCGTCTCCCAGCCCACAGCAATGCCTTGTCTGCTGTCGACGTTCCAGCAAACGCTCCCCCACCCACTCGCAGGGAAAGCGAATCCTTGTCCGGGGAAATGAATTCTCTCCCGTCGGTCTAAATTGTTTCTTGCGGCTCTGCTCCGGGCTGATTTCTCCTCTCGTTCATTCCGTTTTGTCACAGCCGACTGAGCCAGTGTCAATTATCCCACTCGAGAGCCTGTCTGTGAGCAACCCAAGAGAGAACTCGCCGCGTCCCCGGGGCCTTGACCCATATATCGGAGAACTCCCCCCTCGCTGGCCAACACGCAAACATCATCGCAAGTTCAGGCTGAAAACAGAGTCAGCGGGTCATTTGTAGAACGCTGGTAAACAGCTTAGCTAAAGGGATCAGAGAATAAAGGGAGAATTAGAAGAACAGATAGGAAGAAAATGGAATGGATTTCGGTCCGATTAGGTAGAAAAGGGGAAATAAAGAGAGGGAGTGAAAGATTAGATCTAAATAAAAGAGAATGAAGAGACAGAGAGAGGTGCAGTGACGGGGTAGACCATTTGGAACTTAGAACACTACAGCACAAACAGGCCCTTCGGCCCACAAGTTGCACCGATCGTATCCATAACCTACCAAGCCATAGAACTATCTACATAGAACATAGAACATTACAGCGCAGAACAGGCCCTTCGGCCCACGATGTTGCGCCGACCAGTTAAAAAAACAATGACCCTCTAACCTAAACCAATCCCTTTCCATCCATAAACCTATCCACGGATCTCTTAAACGCCCCCAAACTAGGCGCATCTACAACTGCAGCAGGCAGGGCATTCCAATCCCTCACCACCCTCTGGGTAAAGAACCTGCCCCTGACATCCGTCCTATATCTACCGCCCCTTAATTTAAAGCCATGCCCCCTCGTGCTAGCTTTCTCCATCCGAGGAAAAAGGCTATCACTATCCACCCTATCTAAACCTCTAATCATCTTATATGTTTCAATAAGATCCCCTCTTAGCCGCCTTCTTTCTAACGAAAACAACCTCAAATCCCTCAGTCTCTCCTCATAGGACCTTCCCTCCATACCAGGCAACATCCTGGTAAACCTCCTCTGCACCCTCTCCAAAGCCTCCACATCCTTCCTGTAATGTGGGGACCAGAACTGCACACAATACTCCAAGTACACAATACTCTATAACTCTCAATCCCATTAAATCCCATGTACTCATCCAGAAGTCTCTTAAAAGACCCCAGCGAGTTCGCCTCTACCACCACCGACGGCAGCCGATTCCACTCACTCACCACCCTCTGAGTGAAAAACTTACCCCTGACATCTCCTCTGTACCTGCTCCCCAGCACCTTAAACCTGTGTCCTCTCGTAGCGACCATTTCAGCCCTGGGAAATAGCCTCCGAGAATCCACCCTATCTATTCCTCTCAACATTTTATAAACCTCTATCAGGTCGCCTCTCAACCTTCGTCTCTCCAGGGAGAAGAGTCCCAGCTCCCTCAACCTATCCTCATAAGGCATGCCTCCCAATCCAGGCAACATCCTTGTAAATCTCCTCTGCACCCTCTCAATAGCCTCCACATCCTTCCTGTATTTAGGACGGAGATGAGGAGACATTTCTTCACCTGGTGAGCCTGTGGAATTCAGTCCCACAGGAAGTAGTTGATGCCAAAACATTGAATGTATCCAAGGGACAACTGGATATGGCACTTGGGGCGAATGGGATCAAAGGTTATGGGGAGAAAGCAGGATTAGGCTATTGTGATAGAACATTACAGCACAGTACAGGCCCTTCAGCCCTCAATGTTGTGCTGAGCTATGTCCAATCCCAAGATCAAGCTATAAGAACATAAGAAATAGGAGCAGGAGTAGGCCATCTAGCCCTTCGAGCCTGCCCCGCCATTCAATAAGATCATGGCTGATCTGAAGTGGATCAGTTCCACTTTCCCGCTTTCTCCCCATAACCCTTAATTCCCCTGTCTATCAGAAACCTGTCTACCCGTGACTTAAATATATTTAGCGAGGCAGCCTCCACCACTTCAACGGGCAGAGAATTCCAGAGATTCACCACCCTTTGAGTGAAGAAGTTCCTCCTCAACTCTGTTCTAAACTGCCCCTGTATCTTGAGGCTGTGCCCTCTAGTCCTGCTGTCCTTTCTAAGCGGGAAGAATCTCTCTACCTCTACCCTATCCATCCCCTTCATTATCTTATACGTCTCTATAAGATCCCCCCTCATCCTTCTAAACTCCAACGAGTACAGACCCAGTCTATTTAGTCTCTCTTCATAGTCCAACCCCCTCAACTCCGGTATCAGCCTAGTAAACCTCCTCTGCACTCCCTCCAAGGCCAAAATATCCTTGTGTAAGTGCGGCAACCAAAACTGCACACAGTACTCCAGCTACGGCCTCACCGGTGCTGTGCTGTCCAGTTTCCCGGGCTGTGTTGTTCTTTGTTGTTTGAGGAGGGTAACCTGATAAGGGTTTACAAGTGGCACGGACAGAGGGGAGAGTCAGATGCTCGTTCCTAGGGCAGAAAAGTCAAGTACTAGGGGACAAGGGTTTACGGTGCGTGGGGGAGAGTTTAGAGGAGATGTGCGAGGCAAGTTTTATTACACAGAGTGTCTGGAACGCAGGAGGTGGTGGGAGTTGGTGTGATAGCGGCCTGCACTCTACCCAGAGGAGAAACTCCCATCTTTATGTTTCAACCGCGTCTCCTTCTTCCAAAACACACAATGAAGGGAAAACGTCCTCTCAAGTCCCACAGCATCTTATGGGTGTCAATAAAACCTCGATGGGTGAGAGGGGAATCACAGAGATGAGGCTCGGGATGGGTTTGAATCTTGACGTTGAGGCCTAGCGGGATTTGGTTCCGACGGGGGCCATTAATGTGGAAGAGTCAGGATTGTGGACAAAACCCTGTGGAAATGTGGAATTCCCACCGTCTTTTCCTTCACTCAGGTTTGGAAGAGGAGAAAAAATCGGGATCCGGGATGTCGGACACGGTTCCAGAAGCCAAGCCCAAACCGGCTGTTCCCATGAAGCCTTCGGCCGTGGGCTCACAGTTACTGGGCTACGTGGGGATTGACACTATCATTGAGCAGATGCGAAGGAAAACAATGAAGACCGGATTCGATTTTAACATCATGGTCGTTGGTGAGTTTAAATGTGATATTTAACGCACAGTGGGTTAGCGCTGCTGCCTCACAGCGCCAGGGACCCGGGTTCGATTCCCGGGGGCACGGTGACACAGTGGGTTAGCACTGCTGTCTCACAGCGCCAGGGACCCGGGTTCGATTCCCAGGGGGCACGGTGACACAGTGGGTTAACACTGCTGTCTCACAGCTCCAGGGACCAGGGTTCGATTCCCAGGGGCACGGTGACACAGTGGGTTAGCACTGCTGTCTCACAGCGCCAGGGACCCAGGTTCGATTCTCGGGGGGCACGGTGACACAGTGGGTTAGCACTGCTGTCTCACAGCGCCAGGGATCCGGGTTCGATTCTCGGGGGCACGGTGACACAGTGGGTTAGTGCTGCTGCCTCACAGCGCCAGGGACCCAGGTTCGATTCTCGGGGGGCACGGTGACACAGTGGGTTAGCGCTGCTGTCTCACAGCGCCAGGGACCCGGGTTCGATTCCCGGGGGCACGGTGACACAGTGGGTTAACACTGCTGTCTCACAGCGCCAGGGACCCAGGTTCGATTCTCGGGGGGCACGGTGACACAGTGGGTTAACACTGCTGTCTCACAGCGCCAGGGACCCGGGTTCGATTCCCAGGGGACACGGCGACACAGTGGGTTAACACTGCTGTCTCACAGCGCCAGGGACCCGGGTTCGATTCCCAGGGGGCACGGTGACACAGTGGGTTAGCACTGCTGTCTCACAGCGCCAGGGACCCGGGTTCGATTCCCAGGGGGCACGGTGACACAGTGGGTTAGCACTGCTGTCTCACAGCGCCAGGGACCTGGGTTCGATTCCCCGGGGGCACGGTGACACAGTGGGTTAGCACTGCTGTCTCACAGCGCCAGGGACCCGGGTTCGATTCCCAGTGACACAGTGGGTTAGCACTGCTGTCTCACAGCGCCAGGGACCCGGGTTCGATTCCCGGGGGCACGGTGACACAGTGGGTTAGCACTGCTGTCTCACAGCGCCAGGGACCCGGGTTCGATTCCCCGGGGGCACGGTGACACAGTGGGTTAACACTGCTGCCTCACAGCGCCAGGGACCCAGGTTCGATTCCCGGGGGGCACGGTGACACAGTGGGTTAGCACTGCTGTCTCACAGCGCCAGGGACCCGGGTTCGATTCCCGGGGGGCACGGTGACACAGTGGGTTAGCACTGCTGTCTCACAGCACCAGGGACCCGGGTTCGATTCCCGGGGGGCACGGTGACACAGTGGGTTAGCACTGCTGTCTCACAGCGCCAGGGACCCGGGTTCGATTCCCAGGGGCACGGTGACACAGTGGGTTCGCTCTGCTGTCTCACAGCGCCAGGGACCCGGGTTCGATTCCCAGGGGACACGGTGACACAGTGGGTTAGCACTGCTGTCTCACAGCGCCAGGGACCCAGGTTTGATTCCCGGGGGGCACGGTGACACAGTGGGTTAGCACTGCTGTCTCACAGCGCCAGGGACCCGGGTTCGATTCCCGGGGGCACGGTGACACAGCGGGTTAGCACTGCTGTCTCACAGCGCCAGGGACCCGGGTTCGATTCCCGGGGGCACGGTGACACAGTGGGTTAGCACTGCTGTCTCACAGCGCCAGGGACCCGGGTTCGATTCCCAGGGGCACGGTGACACAGTGGGTTAGCTCTGCTGTCTCACAGCGCCAGGGACCCGGGTTCGATTCCCGGGGGGGGCACGGTGACACAGTGGGTTAGCACTGCTGTCTCACAGTGCCAGGGACCCGGGTTCGATTCCCGGGGGGCACGGTGACACAGTGAGTTAGCACTGCTGTCTCACAGCGCCAGGGACCCGGGTTCGATTCCCAGGGGCACGGTGACACAGTGGGTTAGCTCTGCTGTCTCACAGCGCCAGGGACCCGGGTTCGATTCCCGGGGGGGGCACGGTGACACAGTGGGTTAGCACTGCTGTCTCACAGCGCCAGGGACCCGGGTTCGATTCCCGGGGGGCACGGTGACACAGTGAGTTAGCACTGCTGTCTCACAGCGCCAGGGACCCGGGTTCGATTCCCGGGGGCACGGTGACACAGTGGGTTAGCTCTGCTGTCTCACAGCGCCAGGGACCCGGGTTCGATTCCTGGGGGCACGGTGACACAGTGGGTTAGCTCTGCTGTCTCACAGTGCCAGGGACCCGGGTTTGATTCCCGGGGGGCACGGTGACACAGTGGGTTAGCACTGCTGTCTCACAGTGCCAGGGACCCGGGTTTGATTCCCGGGGGGCACGGTGACACAGTGGGTTAGCTCTGCTGTCTCACAGCGTCAGGGACCCGGGTTCGATTCCCGGGGGGCACGGTGACACAGTGGGTTAGCACTGCTGCCTCACAGCACAAGGGACCCGGGTTTGATTTCCAGTTCGGGTCACTGTGTGGAATTTGCACATTCTCCCCATGTCTGCATGGGTTTCCTCCCTTAATTTTTTTACTGTTCAAAAATTTATCCATCCTTGCCTTAAAAACATTCAATGAGGGAGCCTCAACTGGGCAGGGAATTCCACAGATTCACAACCCTTTGTGTGAAGAAGTTCCTCCTCAACTCAATCCCAAAGCTGCTCCCCCTTATTTTGAAGCCATGCCCCCCAGTTCTAGTTTCACCCACCAGTGGAAACAACTTCCCTGCTTCTATCTTATCTATTCCCTTCATAATCTTGTATGTTTCTATCAGATCTCCCCTCATTCTTCTCAATTCCAGTGAGTATAGCCCCAGTCTACTCAGTCTCTCCTCATAAGCCAACCCTCTCAACTCCAGAATCAACCTAGTGAATCTCCTCTGCACCCCCTCCAGTGCCAGGATATCCTTTCTCAAGCAAGGAGACCAAAACTGTACACAGTAACTCCAGGTGTGGTCTCACCAGCACCTTATACAGCTGTAACATAACCTCACTGTTTTTAAACTCCATCCCTCTGGCAATGAAGGATAAAATTCCATTTGCCTTCTTCATTACCTGCTGCATCTGCAAACCAACTCCTTGCGATTCCTGCACTAGGACACCCAGATCCCTCTGCACAGCAGCACGCTGCAATATTTTACCATTTAAACAATAATCCATTTTGCTGTTATTCCGACCAAAATGGATGACCTCACAGTTACCAGGGGACACATAAGGGGCAGAGATCGGATATTCGCACAGCGATGTTTGTACATCCTTTTTCCCAGGGCAGGGGAATTGAAAACAAAAGGGGATTGGTTTAAGGTGAGAGGGTGTAATGATTTTAATCAGCCAATTGAGATTGGCCTGATGAAGGGTCAAAGTGATGGTCCAATCAGGGAGCCCCATACTCTGTACTGAAACAAGAGTGTCAGTTCCTCTGGCACTCCGAGTGTAGACTGTGCACTGAGGGTGCTCTGTACGCTGAGGGTGCTCTGTACACTGAGGGTGCCCTGTACACTGAGGGCGCTGTGTACACTGAGGGTGCCCTGTACACTGAGGGTGCCCTGTACACTGAGAGCGCTGTGTACACTGAGGGTGCCCTGTACACTGAGGGTGCCCTGTACACTGAGGGTGCTCTGTACACTGAGAGCGCTGTGTACACTGAGGGCGCTCTGTACACTGAGGGCGCTCTGTACACTGAGGGTGCTCTGTACACTGAGGGCGCTCTGTACACTGAGGGCGCTCTGTACACTGAGAGCGCTCTGTACGCTGAGGGTGCTCTGTACGCTGAGGGCGCTCTGTACGCTGAGAGCGCTCTGTACACTGAGGGCGCTCTGTACGCTGAGAGCGCTCTGTACGCTGAGGGCGCTCTGTACGCTGAGAGCGCTCTGTACGCTGAGGGTGCTCTGTACGCTGAGGGCGCTCTGTACACTGAGGGTGCTCTGTACACTGAGGGCGCTCTGTACGCTGAGGGCGCTCTGTACGCTGAGAGCGCTCTGTACGCTGAGGGTGCTCTGTACGCTGAGGGCGCTCTGTACGCTGAGGGCGCTCTGTACGCTGAGGGTGCTCTGTACACTGAGGGTGCTCTGTACACTGAGGGCGCTCTGTACACTGAGGGCGCTCTGTACACTGAGAGCGCTCTGTACGCTGAGGGTGCTCTGTACGCTGAGGGCGCTCTGTACACTGAGAGCGCTCTGTACGCTGAGAGCGCTCTGTACACTGAGGGCGCTCTGTACGCTGAGAGCGCTCTGTACGCTGAGGGTGCTCTGTATGCTGAGGGCGCTCTGTACGCTGAGAGCGCTCTGTACGCTGAGAGCGCTCTGTACACTGAGGGCGCTCTGTACACTGAGAGCACTCTGTACACTGAGAGCGCTCTGTACACTGAGGGCGCTCTGTACACTGAGAGCACTCTGTACACTGAGAGCGCTCTGTACACTGAGGGCGCTCTGTACACTGAGAGCACTCTGTACACTGAGAGCGCTCTGTACACTGAGGGCGCTCTGTACACTGAGGGCGCTCTGTACACTGAGGGCGCTCTGTACACTGAGAGCGCTGTGTACACTGAGGGTGCTCTGTACACTGAGAGCGTTGTGTACACTGAGGGTGCTCTGTACACTGAGGGCGCTCTGTACACTGAGGGCGCTCTGTACACTGAGAGCGCTGTGTACACTGAGGGTGCTCTGTACACTGAGAGCGCTGTGTACACTGAGGGTGCTCTGTACACTGAGGGCGCTCTGTACACTGAGGGCGCTCTGTACACTGCGAGTGCTCTGTACACTGAGGGTGCTCTGTACACTGAGGGCGCTCTGTACACTGAGGGCGCTCTGTACACTGAGGGCGCTCTGTACACTGAGGGCGCTCTGTACACTGCGAGTGCTCTGTACACTGACAGCACTCTGTACACTGAGAGCACTCTGTACACTGAGAGCGCTCTGTACACTGAGGGCGCTCTGTACACTGAGGGCGCTCTGTACACTGAGGGCGCTCTGTACACTGAGAGTACTCTGTACACTGCGAGTGCTCTGTACACTGACAGCACTCTGTACACTGAGAGCGCTCTGTACACTGAGGGCGCTCTGTACACTGAGGGCGCTCTGTACACTGAGAGCACTCTGTACGCTGAGGGCGCTCTGTACGCTGAGGGCGCTCTGTACACTGAGAGCGCTCTGTACACTGAGGGTGCTCTGTACACTGAGGGCGCTCTGTACGCTGAGAGCGCTCTGTACACTGAGAGCGCTCTGTACACTGAGAGCACTCTGTACACTGAGGGCACTCTGTACACTGCGAGTGCTCTGTACACTGACAGCACTCTGTACACTGAGAGCACTCTGTACACTGCGAGTGCTCTGTACACTGAGAGCACTCTGTACACTGAGAGCACTCTGTACACTGAGAGCACTCTGTACACTGAGAGCACTCTGTACACTGAGAGCGCTCTGTACACTGAGAGCACTCTGTACACTGAGAGCACTCTGTACACTGAGAGCACTCTGTACACTGAGAGCACTCTGTACACTGCGAGTGCTCTGTATACTGAGAGCACTCTATATACTGTTAGCATTCTGCGTACTCAGAGTGCTTTGTACACTGAGAACGCTCTGTATACTGCGATCGTTCTGTGTACTGTGAGCGCTCTGCATACTGACAGCGCCCTGTATAGTGTTGCTGGATCTTGTAACTAAAGGAATTTTGGTGAGGGGGACTTATTACAGAGGAGAAAGGTTTAGAACGGACCCGAGGGGCGACCTCCTCACGCAGAGGGTGGTGTGCGTACGGAATGGTGCGCGTATGGAATGGTGCGCGTACGGAACGGTGCGCGTACGGAACGGTGCGCGTACGGAACGGTGTGCGTACGGAACGGTGTGCGTATGGAACGGTGTGTGTACGGAACGGTGTGCGTACGGAACGGTGTGCGTATGGAACGGTGTGTGTACGGAACGGTGTGCGTACGGAACGGTGTGCGTACGGAACGGTGTGCGTACGGAATGAGCTGTCAGAGTAAGTGGTTGAGGCAGGCACAATGGCGACATTTAAAAAGCATTTGGATTGGTACATGGATGGGGAAGGATTGGAGGGATATGGGCCAAAGTTGGACAATGAGACGAGCTGGGAGGGCAGCACAGAGCAGTCGGGCCGAAGGGCCTGTTTCCATGCTGTGTGATTTTATTCCGTTAGCCTGATCCCCGCGTCCAATGACAAACTGATTCCCAGTTTGCAGTTTGGTTTCACGATAAGATACTCATCTCTCCGCCTCTGTTCCCCCAGGTCAGAGTGGCTTGGGAAAATCGACGCTGGTTAACACCTTGTTTAAATCCCAAGTCAGCCGGAAATCGTGCGGGAGAAACCGCGAGGAGAAAGTTCCGAAAACGGTGGAGATTCGCACAGTGGGTCACGGTGAGGTCACTTACAAACTGCCCAGTTCTCTTTTCCCCTCCGTCCCCGGGAATCACACCCTAAACCTGGCCGACTACGCCCTATAACCCAGGCCCACTCGTCCTGGCAAAATCCCTGGAAATCTCCCTCTTTCCACTGAGCCGGATGATCCGCCATAGAGAGACTGGGGAAGCAGGCTCGAGGGGCTGAATGGCCTCCTCCTGCTCTTATTTTTTGATTTGATTTATTATTCCCACACGCGCTAACACACAGTGAAAAGTATTGTTTCTTGCGCGCTATACAGACAAAGCATACCGTTCACAGAGAGCGCAGGGTGTAACGTTACAGTCGTAGCTAGGGCGTAGAGAAAGATTTTTGGGTAGCACAGTGAGTTAGCACCACTGCCTCACGGCGCCAGGGACCCGGGTTCGATTCCCAGCTCGGGTCACTGTCTGTGTGGAGACTGCACATTCTCCTCGTGTCTGCATGGGTTTCCTCCGGGTGCTCCGGTTTCCTCCCACACTCCATACAGGATAACACAGGATGGAGTGTGTTATCCAGCCTGTGTTATCCTGTATGTAACACACTCCAGCCTGCGTTATCCTGTATGTAACACACTCCAGCCTGTGTTATCCTGTATGTAACACACTCCAGCCTGTGTTATCCTGTATGTAACACACTCCAGCCTGTGTTATCCTGTATGTAACACACTCCAGCCTGTGTTATCCTGTATGTAACACACTCCAGCCTGTGTTATCCTGTATGTAACACACTCCAGCCTGTGTTATCCTGTATGTAACACACTCCAGCCTGTGTTATCCTGTATGTAACACACTCCAGCCTGTGTTATCCTGTATGTAACACACTCCAGCCTGTGTTATCCTGTATGTAACACACTCCAGCCTGTGTTATCCTGTATGTAACACACTCCAGCCTGTGTTATCCTGTATGTAACACACTCCAGCCTGTGTTATCCTGTATGTAACACACTCCAGCCTGTGTTATCCTGTATGTAACACACTCCAGCCTGTGTTATCCTGTATGTAACACACTCCATCCTGCGTTATCCTGTATGTAACACACTCCAGCCTGTGTTATCCTGTGTGTAACACACTCCAGCCTGTGTTATCCTGTATGTAAAACACTCCATCCTGCGTTATCCTGTATGTAACACACTCCAGCCTGTGTTATCCTGTGTGTAACACACTCCAGCCTGTGTTACCCTGTATGTAACACACTCCAGCCTGTGTTATCCTGTATGTAACACACTCCAGCCTGCGTTATCCTGTATGTAACACACTCCAGCCTGTGTTATCCTGTATGTAACACACTCCAGCCTGTGTTATCCTGTATGTAACACACTCCAGCCTGCATTATCCTGTATGTAACACACTCCAGCCTGTGTTATCCTGTATGTAACACACTCCAGCCTGCGTTATCCTGTATGTAAAACACTCCATCCTGCGTTATCCTGTATGTAACACACTCCAGCCTGTGTTATCCTGTGTGTAACACACTCCATCCTGTGTTACCCTGTATGTAACACACTCCAGCCTGTGTTATCCTGTATGTAACACACTCCAGCCTGCGTTATCCTGTATGTAACACACTCCAGCCTGTGTTATCCTGTATGTAACACATTCCATCCTGTGTTATGCTGTATGTAACAAACTCCATCCTGTGTTTTCCTGTATGTAACACACTCCAGCCTGTGTTATCCTGTATGTAACACACTCCATCTTGCGTTATCCTGTATGTAACACACTCCAGCCTGCGTTATCCTGTATGTAACACATTCCATCCTGCGTTATCCTGTATGTAACACACTCCAGCCTGTGTTATCCTGTATGTAATACATTCCATCCTGCGTTATCCTGTATGTAACACACTCCATCCTGCGTTATCCTGTATGTAACACATTCCATCCTATGTTATCCTGTATGTAACACACTCCAGCCTGTGTTATCCTGTATGAAACACACTCCAGCCTGCGTTATCCTGTATGTAACACACTCCAGCCTGTGTTATCCTGTATGTAACACACTCCAGCCTGCGTTATCCTGTATGTAACACACTCCAGCCTGTGTTATCCTGTATGTAACACACTCCATCCTGCGTTATCCTGTATGTAACACACTCCAGCCTGTGTTATCCTGTATGTAACACATTCCATCCTGTGTTATGCTGTATGTAACACACTCCATCCTGTGTTATCCTGCATGTAACACATTCCATCCTGTGTTATGCTGTATGTAACACACTCCATCCTGTGTTATCCTGTATGTAACACACTCCATCTTGCGTTATCCTGTATGTAACACACTCCAGCCTGCGTTATCCTGTATGTAACACACTCCATCCTGCGTTATCCTGTATGTAACACACTCCCTCCTGCGTTATCCTGTATGTAACACATTCCATCCTATGTTATCCTGTATGTAACACACTCCAGCCTGTGTTATCCTGTATGAAACACACTCCAGCCTGCGTTATCCTGTATGTAACACACTCCAGCCTGCGTTATCCTGTATGTAACACACTCCAGCCTGTGTTATCCTGTATGTAACACACTCCAGCCTGCGTTATCCTGTATGTAACACACTCCAGCCTGTGTTATCCTGTATGTAACACACTCCATCCTGCGTTATCCTGTATGTAACACACTCCAGCCTGTGTTATCCTGTATGTAACACATTCCATCCTGTGTTATGCTGTATGTAACACACTCCAGCCTGTGTTATCCTGCATGTAACACATTCCATCCTGTGTTATGCTGTATGTAACACACTCCATCCTGTGTTATCCTGTATGTAACACACTCCATCTTGCGTTATCCTGTATGTAACACACTCCAGCCTGCGTTATCCTGTATGTAACACACTCCATCCTGCGTTATCCTGTATGTAACACACTCCATACTGCGTTATCCTGTATGTAACACATTCCATCCTATGTTATCCTGTATGTAACACACTCCAGCCTGTGTTATCCTGTATGAAACACACTCCAGCCTGCGTTATCCTGTATGTAACACACTCCAGCCTGTGTTATCCTGTATGTAACACATTCCATCCTGCGTTATCCTGTATGTAACACACTCCAGCCTGTGTTATCCTGTATGTAATACATTCCATCCTTTGTTATGCTGTATGTAACACACTCCATCCTGTGTTTTCCTGTATGTAACACACTCCAGCCTGCGTTATCCTGTATGTAACACACTCCAGCCTGCGTTATCCTGTATGTAACACACTCCATCCTGCATTATCCTGTATGTAACACACTCCATCCTGCGTTATCCTGTATGTAACACATTCCATCCTATGTTATCCTGTATGTAACACACTCCAGCCTGTGTTATCCTG
>NC_137358.1:18283762-18284781 GCF_965287045.1 Carcharhinus amblyrhynchos
ATGGGTTGAATGGCCTTGATGGGATTCTATGAAGGGCATTAGCAGGTTCGAAGGGTCAACTCCTGCCCCGATTTTGTACGTTTCCAGTTTCTAACGCAGTGGGACATTTAGATGCTAAACTTTAACACAGAAATCCCTCCCTATTTTAGCTGCAGTGTTGACCTTGTGTTAAAACAGTGACGGACAAATGAACATTATATCCCAGAGTGTTGGAGCCATCCTGACAGGGGTCCTCTGTGTGGTCAACGGTTCTAACCTTTCCTTGGTGTGTTGTAGCTGGGAGCCGATCGAGAAGTACATCAGTGAGCAGTATGAGAAATTCCTGAAGGAGGAAGCCAACATCTCGAGGAAGAAACGGATTCCGGATACCCGGGTGCATTGCTGCTTGTACTTCATCTCACCCACTGGTCACTCGTACGTAACAAACACTTCAATACGTCCCACCAAACTGTCTCACCTACCAGCTCTGTCAAACCCCTCATAAAAGCACGGAAAGAGATCACGCTTGTTCGAATGTAACGGCTAACAACTCAATCCAAAGATGTGCGGGTGAGGTTGTGCTAAGAAATCGCCCCTTAGTGTCCAGGGATGTTAGAGGGATTAGAGGGTATAATAGTTAGGGATATAGGCCTGGGTGGGTTCGGTGCAGACTCGATGGGCCTCTTTCTGCACTGTAGGTTTCCTATGATACATAACGTGACCAATGGTACCAAGCCGTAAGGGTCAGCTGACCCGTGGAACCAATTACAGAATGATGCGATGGTCAGCTATACCCGTTGGGAAGCTTGGAGTGGCCCAGGGCGAGGCCCCACATTTGGAGTAATGAAGTTTCTTTATTAAACCCTTTCTTTGATTTACGCGTTGGAGTAAGTTTTGTTCTACTTTTATCGCCTGCCTTTGAAGAGTCTTTTTCCCAAGGAAACAAGGCTTGGTTTTATCACAGGGAGAGTCTAGACAGGCCAAAAGATTGTGATAATCGGGGTATACAGGACCCAGTATGGATACTGGGTGTAATAATG